>NW_005871080.1:5849727-5865847 GCF_000147115.1 Myotis lucifugus
CCCCCCCCCCCCCCCGACAGGCCCTGCTCTGTGTGTGACAGGGTAGAGCCATAACCTCCCCATTGGCCCTGCCCTGAGTGTGACAGGGGGCGGTGCCCTAACTCCCCTATCGGCCCTACTCTGTGAGTGACAGGGGGGAGCTCCTCAACCCCCTGATGGGCCCTGCTCTGTGAGTGACAGGGGGGAGCTCCCCAACCCCTGATTGGCCCTGCTCTGTGCGTGACAGGGGGTGGCGCCACTACCTCCCCATCGACCCTGCCTTGAGTGTGACAGGGGGCGGTGCCCCAACCCCCCAATCAGCCCTGCTCTGAGCCCGACCAGGGGCTGCACCTAGGGATTGGGCCTGCCCTCTGCCACCCGGGAGCAGGCCTAAGCCAGCAGGTCGTTATCTCCCGAGGGGTCCCAGACTGCGAGAGGGCACAGGCCGGGCTGAGGGACCCCCCCTTCCCCCCCCGAGTGCACAAATTTTTGTGCACCGGGCCTCTAGTATTATAATAAAAGAAATTATGACAAAAAACAGGATAGTATTAAAATCAAGAAAGAGTACACAGGTATATAATGTTATAGTTTTTATGTTATTGGTGGATTGGTTCAGGTGTGTTTTTTAATGTACATATTTTTGTATGTATTAAGTACTTAAAAACAAAAGCTCACTAACTTATAGTTTTCATTTTTTTCAAGCACCTTCTAATTCTCACTACTTTCTTTATGCACCTTGATGCCCTCCTTAAAATATGGCCAGATCTTGTCTTATTTTTCTCCCAGTCTCCACCATCAGAATGTTCTTTCTATGTTGCCTTCTGCTTGAAATTGCTCTCTAGGTGTTTTATTTGCCTCTATTATTCCTAAAACAACTGTATTTTTGTCTCACTTCTTATGATTTCTTTAAGCAGTTGAAAGTTGAGAGAGAAAACAGAGAAGCAAAGGTAGTGAACTGCAGCAAAAAGAATCTGAACAGAAATCAAGGAAGTTATTTTGTGCCCTATTAGTGTTTACCGCAGGTAAAAAGATCAATGCTCCCACCCTTGGAGGGTTTGCATTTCCATTGTTATAAAATGTCTTTTCCATTTCTGTTTCAGCCACATGTTCACTGCTTGGGAAGGCATGTGTGAATTCTGCGCTGCCCTGGGTCACTTAAATCAGTTTCTTTAAGGCAAAATAAATGTTCACAGATTGTAATCACGAGGGACAGCGGGCATGTCTCATAGTTTTCTTTGTTTATTGCCTTGGACAGTATATGGTAGTGAGGATTTTCTGTGATTTACAGTAGTGAGGATTTTCTGTGATTTCTACTTCTTCAGAGTAAATAGTGGTTATTAACTCACCAGAATTTTCTCCTCTCTTTCTGCTGTGATGTACCCAAATACCAAAGCCTTTATTCACACTTTTACTGGAAAAGAGTCAGAACAAGTAATGCTTTTAAATCTCATTGCTGCCTTTATGAATTTAATATTAACATAGCTTGTAAGGGTGTCAGAGAAAAGACTTATGAATGTCAAATAGCTTTATTTAATATTTATGAACTACATTGTGTTAAAATTCCTATGGAGTTATTTAGCTATCAAACTGCTCTAAAAACAATATTTACACTATTTTAAAATCCAAAACTCAATATAGGAAAGATTCAAATACTCTACTTTTACCGAAGCTGACCAGCAGCCCCTGAACGACAGATGAACAGATTACTCAAACACAGTTTGACTGTGAAAGAGAGGGCTAAGGGGCCCCTGGCTCTAGTAGCCAGGGCAGCCTCGATTGCCTGTCTCGTTAGCCTTTTACTGGAATTTTTATCTTTAGACACAATCAGTAGGGTGAGTAATCTTGGCAGGACACATGTGTTTACATTGTCCTCTGGGTGAGGGCATCCAGGGATTAAGCATAAGGATTCCAGTAAACACCTGGGGGTCTGCACATGCACAGGTTTGTTTAGAAAGGTCAAGGAATAATTAGGGGTGCCACCTTCGACACTCCCCTAAGTCTCCCCTAAGTCGGAATTCCGATAAACAGGGCAGGCGGCCTCCCACACACTTCCCTTTTATCAGAATGTCCTCCTTACAACTTTCCAACCAAGTCTCTTGTGCTCCCCAACATACTTTTTATTAAGAACCATATAAATGTTTTTTAAAATGTTTTTTGGAACTAATCCATATGAAAAAAATAATAACACATGTTCCTTTTGAGTTCCAAATTATGACTTCCTTAAATAGCAAAAATATATTTTTATATTTAATCAAAGCAATTTATATTAATAAAAATAACCCAATTTTCAGATAGAAAGAAACCTATGCATAATCATTTCTTCTCTATTCCTTTTTCTATTTTATTGAAAATTAGTGGCCCAGTGCATAGATTCATGCACATTGAAAGGAAATCAGGAGCCTGAGCCTGCATGCCCAGGGAGTTTCCATGTCCCTGTGAGCCATCTGGAAGTAGTGTGGGGAGTCTGTACTCCTCCCTGCAGCTTCCTGAAAAAATATTTCCAAGTGTCCCTTCTGTAGCCAGAGTCATGCCTTGACAACCAGGAGGTCCCCAGTGGATGCCTTGGGCTGTGCTGGACACTTTCCACTGCTTGGAGCTGGATAAGAGATGCTCCGAAGTGAACAATACAAACTTGGGGATCTTGGGGGTAGGGGTGCTCTGTTGCCCACACCCCCACCCTTCAGATCCATCTCTCTTTGACTTTTACCCCGATTGTCAGTCGCTGCTTGTGGCCACTGTTATATTGCTGCCTTCCTCTGTAGCTCCGGAGCAATCAGTAAGGGATGAGATTTGATCTCGATGCCTGAGGCAGAGTTCCAGGAGCCCAGCGGCAAAATCAGGCTCATCCTGGTTGCTCTGAGTGTCCACGCTTCAACTGTTCTCCGGAGATTGTAACTGCAGGCTTATGGGGTTAGAGGGATGTAGCAGTGCACTAAGCAGCAGGCAGCCAGGGAGGAGCCCTAGCAGGGGCAGGGCGCCACACCGCTCCCCATCACCTGGCCCCGCTACACCTGCTGCCGCTGCAGCTGCTCAGTAACACTGCTGCGAAGGTGGGAGAGGCTCCTGCAACTGCAGCTGCGCTCGCCGTGAGCCAGGCTTCTGGCTGAGTGGTGCTCCTGCTGTGGGAGCACACTAACCACCAGGGGGCAGCCCTGCATTAGTGCCTGCCCTCTGGTGGTCAGTGCACATCATAGTGACTGGTCGACCGGTTGTTCCGGTCATTCTGGTCATTTGGTCGTAAGGGTCACTTAGGCTGTTATACATATAAGTTTTTAACACCCATCCCCCACACCTTACCATGGGCCATAAACATGAATACATTTATTATGTAAACCAAGTAATCTACTAGAGTTAATTTTATCAATGTGGGAGACAAAATAGAACAGTGATCCTCAAAGTTTAATGTACATTAGAGCCACCTGAAAGGGTTGTAAAGACATATACTCCTACTTCTGACCCCAGGGGTTCTAATTAAGTGAGCTAGAATTAAGAATTTGCATCTTTAACAGATTCCTAGGTGATGCTGCTATTACAGGTATAGGGACCACACTGAGAATCACTGATATACAGAAAATTTGAGCTTAGGCAAGGCCAATAGTATTCCCTTTACTGCCGATTGGAAATTAAGGAATATTACCAGTTATCTTTGAATAGCATCGATAAATTTGGGGCTGAAGTAGCCATGTTAGGTCATATGCAATTACAGAAAGTCATTTTGCAAAGAATGGAATAGAAAAGCACTCATCAAGCAAAACACAAAGCAGAAACAAAGAGACAATATAGCTTCAGGGGGGAAAAAAGAAATGGAGAATGTAGTTTTTGGGGTTTTCTAATTTTTAGTTTCAGTCACTTAACATGTCTGGATGCAGTTCTTATTGTTGGCTTCTAAAGGATAACCTTTGTAATTTTCTAGTAAATGCCAACCTTTTTTGTCATCAGGTACTCTGAAAGACACAGGAACTCTTTTAACAAAATTATTGTTGAATGAAACAAAAATACTTTTTTTCTGAACTAACTTCACAAGTAAACTAATTAAGATATGTATCTTAATTATATATATAAACAATATTTTATATATAAATACTAAAATTAGTATATATATATATATATATATATATATATATACACACATAGATTCTGATAGTGTTTACTACAACTATAGTAGAAGGTCAAAGGTCTTCCCTGATTCCCTGATTACCCTGTCTAAAACAGCCTATGGCAATATGTTAATTATAGATTTATTGGTTTATTTTTTGCAGTCTGTCTTCACTCCTAGAATGAGAACAGTGAACTTCATTTGATTTGCTGTTGCATCCCCCATACTTGAAATAATGATAAATTAATAAATAAAGGATAACACATTTTTAGTTTAAGCAGGATCTAATACCTTTTTTTGAGAAATATTATTCTTGAAAGTGTTATACAAGTCCTGAAAAGTTAAGCACATTTTCATTTCTTAAGGCTCTAAGTGAAACCACCAGACGTTATGTAGCATGTCACAACAAGTCTGAATGGTTAGGTCATGGTAATACAAATATTGATTGCAGGGATTATCTATGTCAGCAAATACATAGAAGTCAACAAGATAGGAAAAGCTAAAAGGTGGTAAAAATCTATGGCATTGGTAGCATTGTCTACCTATCAACAAATTGCTAAACCTCAATGGCAAATGACAGCTTTTGTTCTCATGCTCACAGGCCTGTGGATTGACAGAGGCAATTTCACTTCATGCTGCAGGTGTACATGGAAATATGTGGGTGCTTCATAAGACCAAGGCTCATTACTTTAATGCTATCACATGAACCAAAAGAAATCAGGTGGCCATGCTCACTTCTACAGTATATAGCAAAGAAATGTAGTCCCTATTTGGAAGTAAGAGGGAATGGATTTTATTTAAAAAGATCTCAATCTACTTCAAGTACCTTTGGGGAATAAATATGTTGCTAAAGTTACTAATAAAACCAAGGCAAATATTTTCCGCTGTTATTTCATGGGCTAAACCAGAGTTGGAACCAGATTCTTCTGGGAAATATTTAACCTGTATTAGTCAGGATTTGGCCTCTCTCTGTATCTCTAGCAATCTTTAACAACTACCAAATTCAAGGAGCCAGAAGTAGGAAGATTCTCTCTTTCTCCCACTTTCTGATCTCCTGTTTCATCTTCTAACTAGAGGCCCAGTGCACAAATTCATGCACCACTGGTGTCCCTCAGCCTGGCCTGCGGGATCAGGCTGAAACCGGCTCTCCAACATCCTTTGAGGCATCCCAGATTGCAAGAAGGCACAGGCCAGGCCGAGGGACCCCAGCAGCAAGCTAACCTACCGGTTGAAGTGTCTGCCCCCCTGGTGGTCACTCATAGCAACTGGTCAACTGGTTGACTGTCTGCCCCCCTGGTGGTCAGTGCATGTCATAGTGAGCAGTTGAGCGACCTTAGATATCATTTGCATATTATGCTTTGATTGATTGAATGGACGACCAGATGACTGGACACTTAGCATATTAGGCTTTTATTATATATATATATATATATATATATATATATATATATATATATATGCCTAAGTGACAGTTATGATGGAACGACTTGAACTACTGGTCAACCAGTCACTATGATGTGCACTGACCACCAGAGGGTATATGCTCAAGGCAGGAGCTTCCCCCTGGTGGTCAATAGGCTTCCACAGGGCGAGCGCCGCTCAGCCAGAAGCCCTGTTCATGGCTGGCGAGCATAGCTGTGGTGGCAGGAGCCTTTCCTGACTCCACGGCAGCACTACTGAGTGGCATCAGCAGGTGCAGCGGGCCAGGATGAGCATGAGCAGTGCGGCGCCCAGCCCAGGTTCTGGCTCCTCCCTGGCCACCTGCCGCTTGGCGCACTGCTACATCCCTCTTGCAATCCAGAACCCCTCGGGGGCCTAAACCAGCAGTCGGACACCTCCCAAGGGGTCCCGGATTGTGAGAGGGCACAGGCCGGGCTGAGGGACACCCTCCCCCAGTGCATTAATTTCGTGCACTGGGCCTCTAGTAGGATGATAAGACCTCATAAAAAATCCAGCTGTCAAAGGGACATGGGAAATATAATGCATGTACCTGAAGACTTTTACAATATGTAGCACAGCCAGGAAAGAGTTTAAAGATCAGCAGAAAATAAGAAAAAGATTTACAAAAAGGATTGTTATCTTTTGGCTGGAGGAAGACAAGAGAATTCTTCAGGAATACTTAATTGAAAGAAGAGTAAAGTGACAAAATTTATAATAATAAAAGCATAATATGCTAATTAGACCAGATGTCCTTCTGGATGAAGCTGGAGCTGTGAGGGAAGCCCAGGTCCCCGGTGCCTGCCAGCAGCCAGAGGGAAGCCCGGTTCCTGGATGCCAGAGGGAGGCCAGTGCCGGCAGCCAGGGGAAGGGAGGCCCACTCTTGCACGAATTTCATGCATCGGGCCTCTAGTATAAAAATAATGGGGCAGCATCCACTGCTGTACCAGCCAGTTGGATAAGTTTTGATCTCTGTTTTCTTTTGTTTTTGTTTTTTTAAAAAAGACTGAAGCTAGAAGTTGAAATAATTCATTAACTGCACTGAGCCCCCAGGAATTAGCCTTGGTATTTCAGGGTCAACGTGATAGCATGTACGAAGTACAGATTTGCAGAGATTTCATGGACTGGTAATGAGTCTCAAGACAGATATGTCTCAATGCCTAGAAAATAATGCCAGTGTAGAAAAACTATGCTAGAAAGAATTATACATGTGAGATACCACCAACCTTCATATTCCCTACAATAACAGTTTGGGAGTACAGGGATTTTAGAAGGGATGCATTTCTTGCTTAAACTGATGAAAGTTTAAAGCCAGTGGAAATTAATATTTAATATGATACAGTGTTACTATTGCCTGATGAAATCTGAGACAGTTTCAAACCTATAGACCTTAAGAGATGGAATGAAACTAGTTGTTCTAATTTAAACCTTATTTATTATGACCCAAAGAAAGAAATATATCTTTGGTGGATTACATACACAAATACATAAACATACACTTAGAAAAGTTTCATGGAACAACACTTAGCCTCACTATGTGACACACTTTGATATTTCCTATTTTATACTCTTTCATTTTGTAAAAGAATGCTGGTGTGACCCGTTTAACTGATTTCATAACTACTAAAGGAAGTGTCACAGTCCGGTTTAAGTTTAAAAACACTGATCTAATTCTCGTGTTATAGTTAAGAAAACTGTTTGATCAACAACCTCCTACCAATTTCCTAATGTTCCTATGTACACAATTGTGTCATATTGTTTTCAGTCACAAAGTCCTTAAATAAGTAAAGCAGTAGCTAAATTGTTTCAGGAGCACACAATGTTTCACCTATGTTCTTAGGGAATGCTTCACAATGATTACAATTATGTATTTGAATCACACTGCCTTATGGGTTTATCTTATGTCCCCTATGAAGTTGTTAGTTCTTGGAGGACAGAACCATCTCCAGCAGTTCTCTTGTCTCCCGCAGTAATAATATGATTCTAAGCAGAGAATTATAGGGTTCAATTAAGGCATATGTAATTGAGTAATAGGAAAATACTGAGGTTTTAAATTCATAATGGATCTGTGTGGTAGCTGATGGCTCATGTCACCCTTTAAAAAATAAAATGTAAACCATAGGGTTTTCTCAATAACATGGAAAATCTAACATTTTATTTCTTTGTTCAATATAGCCTGTTGACATAATGATTCAAAATATTCTGGGTCTAGAGTCAACTAGTAGTAATAAAAAGCTTTTCAAATAGATAAGAACAGAATGTAGACTAGCTAAACCTTCAGACAGTTTGACCAGCTCACGTTTTCTCAGACTGGGGGAGTGCTGGTATATCTAAACAGCTGGTGTACCTCAATAGTTACCTAAGATTCCCGTTCTGCTAAAGTGTTTGAATTCCATGCAGAAAACAAACAGGTAGGCTGATTTTATATGAAAAGGGAAAAATAAACAATCTCTATGGGGACTTTCAATTCTGCTTTTCTATCAAATAGAATTTTTATAGCTTATACATAAACCCTTGAAAAGCTGGGATTTTAATAGAAATGCCGATGTAGTTTTAAATATAGCACCCCTGGGCTATACTTGTATTACAGAGAAATTCAATGTCCCTCATAGCAACCAAATATTGGAACTATCGATGGCAGTGTTCCATTCAATGTTTAGCTATTTGACAATCTTCCTTTCGATAAAAAATGTGTTTGTTCCAGTTTACGTTTGTCAAGTACTGAATAATTTTTAACATCATTATAATCCTTTTAGGCCTGTGTACTTACAACTACTACTTAGGCAAATGTAAGTTTTAAAGTGCATTAATATGGTGCAACAGTATATTTATTACCCATGAACTGTATTTATGCATATGATGTAGTACAAAAAGCACAGCACTCTGAGAAAGAAAACATGATTGTTAGAACTAAATTCAACATTCACTATTTGTGCAATATTGGTAAATCACTTTATCAGTTTAGGTCTCAGTATTCTGTTAGAAATGTGGGAATAATAATGACATTCTTGGATGAGTATTGTTAAAACTAGACATAGTGAGAAGTGATTTTTAAGTATAGACAATGTTTTACAATGTAAAGTATATATTTTACATATATATTCTTATCTTAAAATATATACTAATTATATATAAACATTACGATATATTATAAAACATAGGACATATACAATTATAGAAGTCACTAATTATAAATATAAATTATAAACTTTATAAATATTGCTATTTTATTTTTTATATAACCACTCATTTTTTCTTATATATTTAAGTAACATCTGGATTTTTATTAGCATGAATACCCTGTGAACAAGTATATATGTATATATTTGTGTATATGTGTGTGTATGCATATATATGTGTGTGAATACACACACTTACAATTATTTTTTTAAGAAAATATTTGAGGGGGATTTATTAAGTCATCTTATAGTCAATTGCCCCCTATAACTTCATATCAACTTTTCATCCCCTAAGTAGTGAGTCACCTGTGCTGGGTAATTCTTACTTTTTAAAAAAATCTTTGAGCCCTGGCCAGGTATCTCAATTGGTTGAAGCATCATCCAGTACACCAAAAGGTTGCAGGTTCGATCCTTTAAAATCAATAAAAACATACCCTAAGGTGAGGATAAAAAAAGTCTTTGATAAATTGGTAGTCAAAATAATATTGATCTTTAAACAATATTGGTCTTTAAGTTTGCTTACAAGGATAGTTTAATATTTTAAAAAAATATTAGGCATTCCATTAATTTTTTTCTGTCTTGCAATTAGTCTCTTTTTTATAAATTTGTAGGAGTTCACTATTTGCTTATCCTCCGTTTTCTTATCAGAAACATGGGAAAATAATACTTCATGGATTTTTTAATTGTGATAATTAAAGAGATAATATAACCTAGAGTGTAGAGAAACTTATTGGTAGCATGTCAAAGGTATTATAGCAAATAAGAGGTAGAGTTGAAAGCTTAATATTTAGGTTCCACTTTCCATAGCCTTTTCAAAACAGAGCTCTATAAAAATGAAATTATGACATCAGTCACTATAAATTGCTTCACAAAATGAATGAATCCACTTTTCTCATTTTTCTTTTCTGGACATCAATTAAACTAATAAATACTTATTAACCTAGTAACCTTGCTAGGAGTTGAAGATTTAAGGAAGCACATATACTCTTATAATTTTAAAATAAATACACATATCTTACTTTAGTATTATTAAATATCAGTTATTAAGTATTCTGTGAACAAACTCTGATATATCTTTAAAGAGAATGGTATTCAGCAATAAAAAAAGACCAAACTATTGGGACATGTAACAATTTGGGTGGATCTCAAGGGTATTGCACTGAATGAAAAAAAAAATCAGTTTGAAAAAAATACTTACTGTATGGTTCCACTTCTATAGCATTCTAAAATCATAAAATGATGAGGAACATATCAGTGATGGTCAAACGTTAAGGTTTGGGAAAATGTGACAATAAGAGTGTAACAACAGAAATTTTGTATGGAAGGAGGGAATATTAATGTATACTGGTTGTGGTGGTGGTTGCAAATCCATACATGTGACAAAACTGTATGTAACTATATACACACACAAGAATGACTATAAAACCTAGAGAATTCTAAATAAGATCAGTAGTTTAGTTAATAGTATCACATTAATGTCATTTTTTTGTTTTATAATTGAGTTATAATTTTTATTTTGTTGATGGTTTCCTTTGCTTTAGAGAAACTATTTAGATTGTTGTAGTTACACTTGTTAATGTTTGCTTTTGTTACCTTCGCTCTTGGTGTCATATTCAAAAAGCATCACCTACACCAATGTCAAGGAGCTTTTCACCTATATTTCTCCTATAGATGGGAAGCTCCTTGACATAGTGTATTCTTTCCCAATTTTGTATTATTGGCTGCTTTATTATAAATTATTTTACCATATATGTGTGAGTTTATTTCTGGGTTCTCTATTCTGTTCTATTGATCTGTCTTTGTACCAATACAATATTGTTTTGATTATTACAGCTTTGTAATATAAGTTTGAAATCATGGACTGTATGTCTCCAGCTTTATTCTTTTTTTCTCACAATTGCTTTGGCTATTTGGATTTTTTGTGTATGGTTTTATACAAATTTTAGACTTGTTTGTTTAAATTATGTGAGAAAAATACCATTGGAATTTTGATATGAATTCTATTGAATCTGAAGATTGCTTTGGATAGTATAAACATCTTATTGATGTTAATTCCTCTAATTCATGAGCATTATTTGTATATTTTATTTGCATCTTCATTTTTTTTCATTAATGTTCTGTAGTTTTCAGTGTACAAGTCTTTCACCTTCTTGGTTTAATATATTCCTAGGTATTACATTCAATTTCCTGGTTTTGACAGTTGTAATTTGGTTATTTAAAATGTTATCTTTGAGGTCATCAGGTGAAAGATGCATAATAATGCTCTGTATTTTATTTGCAATTTACATGTAAATATTTTTAAAGTCAATATTGAATAATTTATAACAATTGTTCCATGTACTTTACAGCCTTCAAGATTATCATAATTGATGGTGAATATGTAGTTACTTACAACAAAACAGGAACCATGAATAATATTATACCACTTCACCTCCAACACTTAAGACATTCCCTGAAGTAGTGAGGACAATAAGCTTTTGTTAAATAAATAAATCAATGTGAAAAATTTCATTAAGTAGGGTCATTGAAATTAGCAAGCTAATTGCATATTGTTGGAATTTTTTTATTGTTTGTAACATCTGTCAATATAAATGTTACAACAAAGAGCATCTTCATTTTATACAGTTGATCTCCCATCACTTATGGTCTTTATATATTTTATTAAAAATCAATTATCAAAAACAAAATTACTGTGTTAAAATTATTTAGAACTTGAAGTTAATGAATTGCTTTCTAAAATTTTTGTATAAATTTTCTTTCCTTAAATATTATAATTTATATAACTATTTTATTGAAACTGCCTCTTTCCCCACTTCATCCTTGAAATCACACTCTATACCTGAGCCTTACCTTACATCCTCTACTCAACTACACTCTCAAACCCATACCCCAACCTGAATCTCATTTCAGCACTATACATCATGATTGAAGAGGTGATGAGGAACTATATCATGAAGATTACATTACCCTGTGTGTGTGTGTGTGTGTGTGTGTGTGTGTGCATGCTCATGAATATCACCTATGGAAAAGTAATTAGACAAATAAAGTTGAAATTCCTTAATGAAACTAACTCCAGGAATGTTTCAATTGAACTATATTTAATGCTATTAACTGACAAGTTCAAATTTAAAATCCTGAGTAAGTCTTGAGGATGAATGCTATTAATGTTATGAATTGAAATGTATAGGCATTTTATTTGTAGATAATTTACTAGCTAAGTGTGTCCTCAAGATAAGGTTAACACTGTTAGTTTACATACTAGTAGTTGATTATTTTTCTAGATTGTCTATTTTTATACAATTAATTGCATTTCTTTTGCAGAAAAAGCTGGCTTATATCATTGCCTTAATATTTTTAGTAATTTTAGAAAGGAACTGGTGTATATTTGAAAAAATTAATTTTAAAACCAGGTTGTAAGGAGGCAAGAGCATACACTGGAGTCAAGGCAGTCTCTTCAATAAATGGTTTTGGGAAAATTAGACAGATACATGCAAAAAAATGAAACTAGATCACCAAGTTACACCATACACAAAAATAAACTCAAAATGTATAAAGGACTTAAACATAAGACAGGAAATCATGAAAATCTTAGAGAAATCCACAGGCAGCAAAATCTCAGAAATATGCCAAAGCAGTATCTTCACTAATACAGCTCTTAAGGCAATGGAAACTAAAAAGAAAATAAACAAATGGGACTACATCAAAATAAAAAGCTTCTGCACAGCAGAAGAAACCATCAACAAAACAACAAGAAAGCCCACTGCATGGGAGAACATATTTGCCAATGTTATCTCCCATAAGGGTTTAATCGCCAACATTTACAGGGAACTCATATAACTTAACAAAAGGAAGATAAACAATTCAATCAAAAAATGGGCAATGGACCTAAATAGATACTTTTAGAAAAGGACATAATGAAGGCCAAGAGACATATGAAAACATGCTCAAAGTCACTAATCATCTGAGAGATGCAAATCAAAAAGACAATGAGGTTCCAACTCACACCTGTCAGAATGGCAATCATCAACAAATACAAGTGCTGGTGAGAATGTGGAGAAAAAGGAAACCTCATGAACTGCTGGCGGGAATGCAGACTGGTGCAGCCACTGTGGAGAACAGTGTGGAGTGTCCTCAAAAAACTAAAAATGAAACTCCCATTTGACCCAGTGATCCCACTTCTAGGAATATACCTCAAAAAACTAGAAACACCAATCAGAAAGGATTTATTCACTCCTATGTTCATAGCAGCACAATTTACAATAACTACAATTTGGAAACAGCCTAAGTGCCCATCAGCAGATGAGTGGATTAGAAAGCTATAGCACATCAACACAATGGAATACTACACCGCTGTAAAAAGGAAGGAACTCCTACCATTTGCAACAGCATGGATGGACCTAGAGAGCATTATGCTAAGTGAAATAAGTCAGTCAGAGAAAGATAAATATCACATGATCTCACTCATTTGTGGAATATAATGAAAACCATAAACTGATGAACAAAAACAGAGACAGAGAAGCATCGATCAGTGAAACCTCAGAGGGAAGGCAGGGGAGGATGGGGGAGAGGGGGAAAGATCAACCAAAGGACTTGTATGCATGCATATAAGCATAACCAATAGACAAAGACACTAGAGGGGTGAGGGCACGAGCGGAGGGGGGGGTCGAGGTAGGGGGGTAATGGGGGGATAAGAAAACATATGTAATACCTTAATCAATAAAGAAAATTAGTTGAAAACAGGTTGTAATATTTTAAAAACATATATATCAATTTTTACTTTCTATGAAAACTATCATTCAATACTATTTTTTTCCTGAATCAGAGAAACCATTGAGACTTTAATTTAGGGAGAAAATTTTACTGGAAATAGTATTTAACTTTTCTGAGTCATGACCTTGCAGTATCTAAGGTGCCTTTATGTGGCCAGGACATTTCAATTAGCAACTTCAATTGATAGATGTGCACACCAAAATTAATTTCTTAGTAACATATATTAATCTACAAAGCATTAAGGAGTTAAAGTTGATTCATTTTTCAGAAACATTGTGTAAGAGTCTATCTTTACAAAAATTCATCATTTCTTCATTTTAATGGGATTTTATAAAAAGTAAATTAAAAATGTATTTAGTTTCTTAAATAGTCAATGGAAGATATACCATTTATCATTTGTATGACAAAGATATGTAAAGAACACTTGACTGCTTGGACAGAAGACATTGAATAGTTAAAAGTTAAGGTCATTAACTTATAGCACCAGATATTGTGACAGTCTGTGAAGGCAGGATACACTCATTTAATAATGCTAATGCTCCTAGCATGAGTTTATTAATTGTAAGTCCAATGTATGTGCAATGTTTAGTATTGAGACTAAAATGAGACTAAAACTCACAGAAGATAACTATGGGAAGTCATGTTCATTATCTGCTCATTCTAGCAAAATAATGATCATCAGTTTGTTAATGAATTGTCTCAACTGAATAAAGTAGATTTTTTCCCCACAGACTGTGTTTCTAGCTCTGACAATTGGTCTCTATGCATTATTAGTGAAGAGAAATACCGATGCTGAGATGGGTGGATAAGTTCAATCAATATTAATTCTATCATTCACCATTATTAATATCATTATTAAAATAGTATCTCAAAAATTGCTTCTATCTAATGATTTCATAGTAGTTGTTATTTTTCTACATATAAAATAACAATAATTAAGTCTTAACAGAATGACAGTATTATTTTAAAACAGTGCAACTAGAATACATAAATGTAAATATAATTTAGCACACACATGTTTTATTAAATTGAGCATTGGATACTTTCTTCCCTACCAGCTTTTCCCATTCAAAAATTATTTTAAAATGCTTAAAGACTTACTATACTTAGTGGCCTCAGGAATTGAACTGTAAAGAAACTCAGGACCAACATATCTCACTGCCACATTTTATTTACTCTGTTGTGGGGAGTAGTTCCATCTTTTAGATAAATGGGATTATGGGAATTTTAAATTGCTCCTGCCTTATGTAAAATATGAGCAAGACTACTTATAACTTCAGCACATTAGAGAGGGGTATTGATGAGATGCTTCTCAGACATTCCAAGTTTCTTGAAATAAAAACTTCGTAAGTATACATTTTTGGGTAATATAAAAACAGTTAAGCATAATGGTGGCGTTAAAGATGTGGTATTATTAAAGTGCTATAATATTAAGCTCTGTGTACTTCTGATCTGATTTGAGATTTTGTCTATCCTCTTTTCTCATAAGAATTCCAACGTCACTTAGCAAATATCTCCAGTCACTACATTCTGACTTCATGTTATAGGCACATTTATGGTACTTTTTGTGTGTAGTTGTTGTTGGAAGTAACAATAAATAAACTTGGCAAAAATTGACTTAAATAATAAAAGAAATTTTCTGATTTATATAAATAGAAAATCTGATGCAGCTTTGTCCTCAGATGACATTTGATTTTGAGATTCAAGGATGTTCCCAAGGACAAGGCTTTTTTTTCTGACTTTCCACTTTGCGTTAGATTTTCTCCACTCATGATATAAAAATGGTTCCTAGCAGCTCACAGCACTGCATGCTTCCTTCTTCATATTTCAGCCTCAGAAATCCTGAAAGACTCCAGACATTCAATTAGATTGGATAATCTTGGGGCTGGCTCTTATCCCTACACCCATCACTGGAAGAATAGAATGTACTGATTGCCTTAGCATTGGTCCCAAGCGATCCTGGCACCATGGGGACAGTCAGCTTGCTCGGATACCATAGAACCCCAAATGAATTTCAGGGCCTGTTGTGAAGATTGAGTCCCTTTTTGACATGGAAAAAGTATATTATCAGCTTCAAAAGTTAATGTCTATTCAGAACAAGTTAGCTATTTTCCTTTATTAAAAGATGCAAGTATAAATGCTATGACCTGGGCTTGCTTGCCTATGAGTATCAAATTAGTTCATCTTTTCCCTCAAAATTGCATTTCAATAATTACAAGCCTAATTCTTACTATTAAAAATATTTTTTCCAATGAATTCACCTTTTAGAGCAGTGATTTTCAACCTTTTTCATCTCATGGCACACATAAACTAATTACTGAAAAGAATTCTGCGGCATACCAAAAAATATATGATTTTTTACCAGTCTGACAAAAAATAGGTATTATTTTGATTTATTCACACTGGACAGTCATTGTTGTGTTGGCTTTTGTCATTTTTAAATTTAACATCAAAAGGAAAAGAGATCAGT
Source organism: Myotis lucifugus (assembly GCF_000147115.1). NCBI lineage: Eukaryota > Metazoa > Chordata > Mammalia > Chiroptera > Vespertilionidae > Myotis > Myotis lucifugus. The sequence continues at coordinate 5,865,659 of NW_005871080.1, forward strand.
GCCCCTGACTAAATAGTCAGGTGTTGGACGTTTTAAAATTTCTTGGGGCACAGTGGTTGAAAATCACTGTTCTGAAAATTTCCAGAGTTCACCTACATATTCTAGAGAGCAATCTGTTTTCATTTACTATTTTATCTCCATATCTGGTTCAGATCTGTTAATTCTCGTTCTACCCACCGGTTCAACATT
>NW_005871080.1:5866454-5892852 GCF_000147115.1 Myotis lucifugus
GGGGAGGTGGGGGGCTACAGGAGTGTGGGGCAGCAGGCAGAGAGCTACTGGAGGGTAGCAGCAAGCTACTGGTGCATGGATTAGTGCACAGGGCTACTAGTATGTATATAATACCTTCTCCTTTGTTTTCACCCAGCCCCCTAAGTCCCTTACCCTCTGACAGCTGTCAGTCTGTTCTATGTATTTATGCTTATTTCTATTTTGTCTTTAAAATTATTTTGTTTATTAGATTTCACATATAAGTGAGATAATATGGTTTTTGTCTACCTCTGACTAGCTTATTTCACTTAGCATATTCTCTAGGTCCATCCATGCTGTCGAAAAAGGTAAATTTCCTTCTTTTTTTTACAGCCAAGTATTATTCCATTGTGTAAATGTACCACAACTCTTTTGCCCACTCATCTACTTATGGGCATTTGGGCTGTTCTCAGAATGGAGAAATTCTAACACAGATGACCAATAGACATATAAAGAGATGTTCAAAGTCACTGATCACCAGAGAGATGCAAATTATAACTACAATGAGATATCACCTCTTACCTGTCTAAATGGCTATCATCAATTAATCAACAAACAACAAGTGCTGGTGAGGATATAGAGAAAAGGGAGCCCTTGTGCACTGTTGGTGGGGATGCAGATTGGTGAAGCCACTGTGGAAAACAATATTTCCCTCCAAATTAAAAATGGAACTAAATTTTGACTCACCGATTTTACATCTGGGAATATATAAAAAATACCTGAAACTAATTTGAAAGAATAGATGCACCCCCTATGTTAATTGCAATTTTATTATTCTTATAACACTAACTAGAAGACCAATGTATGAAATTTGTGCAAGGGGCTCAGTCCTCGCAGCCCCTCACACCCCCGGCTTTGTCTGGAAGGTTGTCCGGATGGTCGTTCTGCTGTTCGGTCTAATTAGCATATTAGCTCTTTATTATATAGGATTAGTATCTGAAATTCTTTATATTATTTATTTGTTTACTTTTAAGTTTCTCATTCTATATTTTGTGGAACATTTGGAATATTAGTTTTATGAGAGACAGTGTCTCATTCATCAAGACTATTTTGTTCAGCAATCTGTCCATTTTATCTGTAATAGTGCCTGGTATATAGCAGCTGTGACAAACATTTACAGAATGAACAAATGAGTACGCTTGTCTCTGAATGTGTTTATTCCCTCTTGTTTCATCGCAAGCAAGGCCATAAACTTTCTCTTAACCTCCCACCGAGGTCATCGAAAATTAAGATATAATAGAAAAGAAGCAAACATTGGGTGTAATATATTTCTAGTACTAGATGTCATTTCAAAGTATGCTAAACTAGACTTACTGTTAGGACATTCCTAACAAGATGGCTCCTATTCAATTTAAGTTTGTATCTGTGTGCTAATGGCCAATGTTGCTCCCTTCTAATTCCTCTGCTTCCCACACACTTAAAGGAGTGTTTTTGAACATGACTATTCTTCTACCCTGTGTAGGGCTGACAATGTCTTTCTTTTCTACTAATCTAATATTTACCAAGTTCATTATGCCCAGTTTGACTTCTTCTTAAGATGGTTGTTATGAGTATTTCTAATTCCTTTAAAGAAGATTTTATCCCCAACCATAGAGATGCACTCTGGCCCAATGCATTCAATAGAACAATTGTCTTAGCATACCATACAGCTGCATCAGCCGCTTTTCTGACAAATTATTTATCTTGAGTAATAATAGTGTGGGACATCAGCAATTCAATGCAACAGTCCAATGTTTAGCCAAGCCCAATTTACTGCCAATGTACAGTTTATTTTCAAGCTCGAATTAATTGGCTGTTCCCATCTTTCATAAGTCCTCTGAGGTCTCTTGTGCTGACATCTTGTGGCCATTATTTTTACAAAAATTTCCCCCAAGGGTTTGCTATAATTTTCAGAGACAGCACATTCTAAATCCACACTTGGAAAAAAAAATTCCTCAAAGGGAAGCACAATCTGCAGATATGCAACTCTACTTGCAGCACAGCCAATCCCTTCACATTATCTTACCGAGCAATTGCATCCCTTGAAATCACCTCTTTGCTTCACATCTTCAAAATTAGCAAAAGCACATTTTCAGTGCAAGGTCTTCCTGGAACAATTAAACCGACTCTAACAATTAGAAAGCATAAAATATCCTGAGTGCTGTAATGGACAAGTTTGTTTAGTTTTCATTTGTTTGTTCTGCTCTTCTTTCAATTTTACTTATGCCAGCTTTAGATGTCAAAGGTATTAGTATGAAGTTTGCATCTAAAGCTAAATCAAAATATCTGATACAGCAGTCCTCCACAGACATCTCTGCAAGTAGTTGTAGGTAAGTCCTTAGTGTGCCTTCTCAGGGATCACACTGCATTTTCTCTCTCCCTAACTATTCTTATATTGCAATCAGCTAATTATACCACCTGGGGAGGGAGTATTCCTCGATAAATTTCAGTTTCTCCAGAAGAACTCAAATGTTTCCCCACAGGAAATTATGAGGATTGCTCTCCTCTGAGAATATAGAGTTGTTAATACTGAACCTGATATAATTTGGAAGTTAAACATGGAGGAAGTTTTAGAGAATGGTTTTTCTTAGGCTTTTAATGATAAAGCCCAAATGCTTGAACTTCACATTTGGTAGCCTTTAAGGCCAAAGGTCTTGAGAGAGAAGAGCCCATGTTAATGGCTTAATGGAGAATAGTAGAAATATTTGACAAAGAGAATTCATTTTAGTAGCACTTTAATGAAGTGAGAATTTGGCAAAAGACACTGAAAGGCTGATGAGTCGAAGGTTGAGGTGATAATGGACTGGATGTCTCCTGAATTATTAGGACTTCGGTCTGTATGATTTAGTGAAAGATATACTTAAGGCCATTATGGATAGAGTACTCAAAGGTGTCATTATCTCAATCCTTTAAACTCTGCTATTTCAATACTTCTTGAAACTGTACTTCCTCTCGCTTCTCACTGCCTTTGTCCTACTTGCATAGACTATATTGTATTAGCTTCTGAATCAGCATCCTACATATCACTGTTCCTTGTCATGTTCCAATTTCACACAGAAATATTTTTCTAAAACACAAATGCTTAAAATTATATATGGCTGACAGAAATATAAATTGCTTCTAGCTTAATGGACAGCTATGTGATAATATCAATCAACATTAAAAATTCACATAACACTTAACCGAGCAATTTCACTTTTTAAGAATTTATCTTATAGCAATATTCACTCATGTAAAATGATGAATGCATGGAAATATGCATTGCGGTGCAGTAGAGATAGAAAAGATTTAGAAAAAGCTAAATAGCTATCAATAAAGAATTAGTTAAATCAATTATGAGACATTAATAGGAATGGGAATATATGTAGGTCATGAAAAATGAATAAAACCAGGGTCTAAAATGTTATAAAAATGGTACCTGTCAAGATTTTTGGAGGGGAAAGGTTAAGCATAGTCTGTGGAGAAATATGTATAGAAAGGGTCCAAGGATAAACAAGTGTTCATAGCATTTACAGTCAAACCTTGATTCTTGAATGTCTCCCATCTCAAACAATTCAGTTCTCCACCAAGTTGTTCATGGAAAAAAATGTCTTCATTGTTGAACAAAACTTTGGTTCTTGACCTGACAACCCTTTCATGCTAATACATCAACATGACAAAAAACATCTCTCAGGCCTCAAACAAAGGAGAGAATGTCACTCACTTTACCCCTAAACCTTGTTAACATCTCAGGAAATTGTTCTGTGAATATTTTTTGTGTTTTTTTTGGCTTTTGTTGCTGGTGAAATGGACAATTAGCACAATTTTAAAACATAAAGAGGCAGGCCATCTAGCAAAGTGCTACTGTTGCTAAAAGTGTGAAAGAAACAATTATCACAGGCAATTGAAGAGGTAGAAAAACTGTTGTTGATTTGGATAAAGGAAAAGCAGTTAGCCAGTGACAGCATTCTGGAAGCAGTGATGTGTGAAAGGGTGAAGAAGCTGTATTTGACCCCCTGAAAAATACCCATGGAACAAATGTTGAAAGTTCCTTTAAGGCTAGTAGGGATTGGTCGGTAAATTTTTAAAAAGAAGTGTTTATTTATAGATTAAACATTACAGTAGACATATACTGTATATAAGAAAGATTAAAACAGGGAATCATTTGGAGGTCTTGAACAAATCAATTCAATTTATATTATTTCTAATGGAAAAAATGATTCGGTTTTGAACAAATCACTTATCGAACAGCCTTCTGGTTAAGTTTAAGAACCAAGGTTCCACTGTACAACCCAGGAGGGATAGGGAAGAGACTAACTTGTCACTTTTGTTTACTTAGAAATTGAGCTTTGTACTGTAATGCTCATTAAAACATAATTTATTTCAAAATCAATGACTTTCAATAATCTCTTGGATAACCCTCAAAATATTAGTACTTATAAGTATGTATATGTGCTATACCTAATACAATAAAATAGTATCTATACATATAAAGAGGTAATATGCTAATTGCCTTTACGGTGTCCCCTTAATGACCAATTTGCATATTGATGCGCTTGCAGCAGGGGGCAGGCAGCTGGAGCCAAGTTCCTGGGGGTTTGAGGAGAGCACCTGATAGGAGCTCAGACTGCAAAGAAGGAAGAGGAAGCAGCCACAGGGAGCTCTTCCAATCCCCCTGCACGGACACCCTACCCCAGCCCCCACACCCTGGGGGGGTCAGACAGACACCCTACCCCAGCCCCTGCACCCCTGGGGGGACGGGGAGGCTGACCCTATGGGGAGAAGACCCAGCCTCGGGGATACTCCTGCCCTCACCTCTGACTCCTGATCTCTTCCCCCTGTCATCCCCGCCAGGGGCGCCCACAATAGCATGCTGGCGACCACCTGTCAGAGCCCCAGAGGCACCTGGGCCGGGGCCACCACTGCTGGGCCCCCTCCAATGGGGCTGGGCATGCCTCTCTCTACAACTCCAGGCCCAGGTGGAGGCAGGCCTTAGCGGCCCCCTAGGGTCAGACCCTTCCCCTTGCAGACAGCAGCGGAAGCATGCGCTGAACCTCGCTGGGGGCGCGACTAAACGTGCCCTCCTAGCCCACCTGGCTCTGCCCTGGCCCAGCCCCCACCTGGCTCCAGGAGATAGAGGCCCGCCCCGAGCAGGTACAGCGGCGAAACAGCCACCTACAATTTAAAGAATGGCGCCAAGCGGGAAGGTTTGACAGTTACTCCCCCTTGGGCCTTGCTGCCCTCAGAATAGGATAAATACATACATGGAAAGTCAATTCAAACAAGTTGAATTCAGGAAACTGAGTGCAGTAAATAAAATGTTGAAAACATTGCAAATATATATGAAGAAATTTAGATCTTGAAGGCCTCATACCCCATGGAAAGAATGTTATGAGTGTATGTTTTATATTGAAAGTCTTTATCCATAAAAGGACAGACCAAAATGCCATAAGTTAGAGATTTATTCATAGCAGGATAACCTTATATATTTTAACTTATTGAATCAGAACATCACCTCAAGGACTAAGAAAACAACAGTGGTGCAGAAAAAAATCACTCTTTGTTCTCAAGATGAAACTGGAATTTGTCATTTTGATATTATAAAATGAAATGTGTCATAGTTTTGGGAAAAACTGCAGAACACAGATAATCAATATTTTTTTCAGATTGACAAGCATGGCACAAATTCATCCATGGGTTAAATCTTTTTAATGTGCAGTATAATCCTGTGGATTTTAAAGAACGATATATAAAGTTTATTAATATAATTATAATTTTTACAATGCAATGTGCCTTTAAGCAATGACCACTTGTTGAGTTTTGTACAACCTCCCAGAATATCCACAATTATTTGAAAAGGCTATTAAAATACTCTTATTTTGAATTTTTCATCTGTGTGAGGCTGTATTTTCTTGAGATAGATCAATCAATACAACATTTAGCAATAGATTGAAGTAAAAGTATATGAAAATCCAGTTTCCTTCTATTATCAGATGAAAAAGACACTTGCAAAAATGTAAAATAGTATCCCTATTTTACTAACACTTTTATGTTGGAAAATAGCTGTTTTTATCAAAATGTTAGCATGTAATGAAATTATTGTCATTATTTTTTAAACCTCACCCAAGGATATTTATTTATTTATTTATTTATTTATTTAGTCAAGGGAGAGGAAGAGACAGAGAAAAACATTGATGTGAGAGAGAAACATCGATCAGTTACCTCATGCTCCAACTGAGGATAGAACCCACAATCTGGGCCTGTGCCCTGACTGGGAATCAAACCCATGACCCTTCGATGCATGACATAATGTCCCAACCAACTGAGACACACTGGCCAGTACTGACATTATTTTAAAACAAGTAACAAATGTTTTTAAACTTTCTCAGATTTAATTACCTAGTTAATAATATTGATAGATATTAATGACATGAATGAAGGTCTTTGGATTCCTCAATAATTCATTTTAACAGCTTTATGGGGATATTACTTGTTTACAATAATTTTCACATATTTATATGCGTACATATTTAGGGTACAAATGATAAATTGACATAAGAATGCACTTATGAATTTCTCACCACAATCAAGATCCTAAATATATTCATCACCTTAAAAGATTCTCTATACCTCTTTGTAACCTTCATCCATTCCCAGTGTAGTTTCTGTCCATCTAGATTAGTTCTTTTCTGAGTCTCAGAATGATGGCTATCATTTCAGCTGTCTGCACCAGAGATGTTGTAAACACCAGATGATAACTCGTAACCAAATTCAGCTCACTCATTATAGTTACGAAATATCAAATACTGATTCATGCATGAATGAAGTAGAGGATCAAAGAATCACAGAATCTTTGTATAAGGAAGATAAATTAACTCTGGAATATAGAGATTATCTTGTCCATTCTGTTTTATTTTAATTCTATAGCTACAACTAAACAATTTCTAACAGCTAAGATTCAGTGATTTTAACATTTCAAGTCATTGTTACAAAAATCCATGAAAGAATCAAATCAATATTATGACATTTTAAAGAGACACATGCCTATAACTCCCTTTACTAGTTAGGATAAAACAATCAATTGTGTAAGTAAAGAAAAAAAAACTGATATAATAGCATCTTTGAATAGAAAATTATTGTGTTTATATTGGTTATAACAAGTGTAGCAGCAGTCAACACTGAAAATATTATAATGACACAGAATTAAATTGCTTAATCAAAGTCTCATGTCCAGATAAAGAAAGTTATTCATTTCATCTACAATGCAGTTCACACTTGGAATGATTTTTCTAATACTATACACCATAATGTAAAAGAGACATTGGCAAATTAGCATGTATTTAGAACAGTGAAGTGTCTAAAAACTCTGACACATAAAGAAAAATAAAAGGAACTGGAGAATTTCAGTCTGGAGATAAAAAGACTTCGGAAAGACACAATAGATGCTTTCAAATATCTGAGTAGCTATTGTGATGGAGAAAGAATAGAGTCTACATATTCTATATATCTTTCAGCCATCTATAGTGTGTTTTATTGAAGTTTTAGTGAAACACTTGCTACTCTAAAAGAAGAACTTTGGAATAAGGAATGATTTGCAATGGTAGAATTGGCAGCCAAATTACATAATGAGATCACTTTTATTAGAAAAATTTGAGTAGCAGCTAATTCATTGTCTATAGTGAATGCTTGGTTAGCAGACAGGTTTAATAGTATTTATAATTTTGAAAGAAAATTTAGAAAAATATCACAATGAAATTGATAAAATTAGTCATCTGCTAAAATTGCTTGAGCCACTGCCAATGAATATTATAGGAGAAATATGGAAATATGCAGTCTTAAAGCAGAATTGGGATGTGATTCTTACTGAAGCTTCTATGCAAATCTGAGACTTCTGCTCAATATAGGCTCCCTATCTGATGCTGCCTAATTTACTTGATTGCAACATTTTTAGGGAGCTTCTAATCTAAAGATGGATAAATAACTTTATACTGAGTTAGCAATGAATGAATCATTTGAGAAAAATGCACACATGGAAAGGAGGTAATCAGAAAAGCTGACTCATAAGAATGGCTAAAGAAATAGAAGTGCAGACCCGGATGTGTGAGAATATAAAAAAGGCTAGGTCACCAGGTGTCCTATTGAATTACCACAGTTACTGTTGGACATCATGCCCTCCTAAAAACTACTTAAAATTTCATTTTACAGAAGTAGCTGAGCAGCTGTTAAAATAGTTTGTTCTTTGCTTTCCAGAACAACTTGATACTAAATCCTGAGGCTGAGTAACTATTACTTGCAATCTAAAGAATCCCAATTAGTATATAGCTATAGTTACAAATGTTTAGTATGACATTGGTGGAATGTGATCAGCATGGGGTCTTAAAAAGGGGGATGGACTGACTTATTTCAGAAGATGGAGATAAGAAGATATTAAACAAAGAACTTATATGCATATATGCAGAGCCCGTGGACAGACAATGCTGCTCGGAAGGCGGTGTGTGTGTGTGTGTGTGTGTGTGTGTGTGTGTGTGTGTGTGTTCAGGAGCAGGATGGAGGGATCAATGGGGAAAAAGGGGCCATTTTCAATACTTTGAACAATGTAGTTTAAAAAAGAAAAAAAAGGCGGGGGGGGGGCTTTAAGAGCCAGGCTTTAAATCAGTGATGGCGAACCTATGACACGCGTGTCAGAGGTGACACGCGAACTCATTTTTTTGGTTGATTTTTCTTTGTTAAATGGCATTTAGATATATAAAATGAATATCAAAAATATAAGTCTTTGTTTTACTACAGTTGCAAAGATCAAAAAAGTCTATATGTGACACGGCACCAGAGTTAAGTTACGGTTTTTCAAAATGCTGACATGCTGAGCTCAAAAGGTTCGCCATCACTGCTTTAAATGGATGCATGAAGTTAATACATTCTAAACATTCTCTAATCTCATCACTCCCCACCAAACATGGGCTGATTTCTTTTTCAACATACAGTTTAGTTATAAATTGGCCTCCCATAAAAATTACTTTTTTTTCCTTGTTAATTTTTTTAAATTAAAAATATTTATTGTTTAAAGTATTACATATGTCTCCTGTTTTCCCCATTGACCTCTCCCTGACCACTCCTACCCCCCAGCACATGCTCTCACCCCCCTATTCTCTGTGTCCATTGGTTATGGTTATATGCATGCATACACGTCCTTTGGTTGATCTCTTACCTCCCTTCCATCCCCTGCCTTCCCTCTGGGGTTTGACAGTCTGTTAGATGCTTCTATGTCTCTGGATCTATTTTTGTTCATCAGTTTATGTTGTTCATTTTATTCCACAAATGAGTGAGATCATGTGATATTTATCTTTCTCTGACTGGCTTATTTCACTTAGCATAATGCTCTCTAGGTCCATCCATGCTGTTGCGAATGTAAATATGTAAAGCAAATCTTAATGAACATAAGTTGAGAGATTGACACTAATACAATCATAATAGGGGGTTTTAACACCCCATTTACATCAATGGATAGATTTTCCAGACAGAAAGTCAACAAAGAAAAATCTACCTTATATGTCACATTAGATCAGATAGATTTAGTTGATATCATCAGAGCATTTCACCCCAAAGCAGCAGAATATATATCCTTTTCAAGTGCACATGGAACATTTTCTAGAATAGACCACATGTTAGGACATAAAACAAGTTTCACTAAGTTTAGGAAGATTGAAGTCATATCAAGCATCTTCTTTGGCCATAATGGTATGAACCTAGAAATCAATCACAGGACAAAAAGGAAAAACACACAAAGACATGGAGGCTAAATAACATGATACTAAGAAAATGAATGGGATAATAACAGAACGAGGAAGAAATCAAAATATATCCTGAAACAAATGAAAATGAACACAACAACCCCAAATCTATGGGAGACAGTGAAAACAGTCCTTAGAGGAAAATTCATAGCATTACAGGCCTATGTTAAGAAACAAGAAATAGCTCCACTAAAATAATTTTTTACTTAAAGGAACTTGAAAAAAGAACAACAACGAAGTCCAGAGTGAGTAGAAGGAAGGAAATAATAAAGATCAGAGCAGAAGTAAATGAAATAGAGTCTAAATAAATATGAAAGATCAATGAAATCAAGATCTGGTTCTATGAAAATGAAACATGGGGTTTGGGGTGCAGACTTCTTCTCATGGGTTCTTGCCCTATTAAGTTTGAAGAATAAATTGGCATAAAAAATGCTTGTTTAAAATAAAAATGAAGTTTATTGGAAGCAGATACAAACTTCATCTGGGCAGGAGGGTCCCCTTGGGAAAGGGGCCCCCAAATGGGAAAAGCCTGCTCTCTCTCTCTCTCTCTCTCTCTCTCTCTCTCTCTCTTTCTCTCTCTAGTGGGAAAAAGTCTAAAAGAATGCGTGTCTCGTGTCCCTTTGTCTCCAGGTTTATAAAGTCTGCAGTTCTTTGTCTGAGCCTGAACCTTTCTAATTGGATCCTTTCTTAACTTAGGACCCCCATGCTTTCCTCATTGGTCATTCTGCTAAGTGGTATTAGTTTCAAAACTCAAAGCCCACAAGGTGCCCCCCTCACTCTCTCCCCTTATCTTGCAACATTCATTTATCCTCTGTACAAGTAAGATAAGCATTTTGGTGTCTACAAGCTCCCATCTATGCATTCCTCTCCCATGAACCCTCTCTCTTTAGCTCTAAGACTCCCTAAACCTGCCTGTTTTGTCTCTAGAATTCCTTTCAAAAAAATAAACAAGATTGACAAACCTTTAACCAGACTTATCAAGAAAAAAAGAGAGAGGAGTCAAATAAATAAAAATCAGAAATAGAAAAGGAAAACTAACAACTGACACCAAAGAAATACAATGGATTCCTAGAAAATATTACAAACAACTGTATGCCAACAAATTGGACAATATGGGTGAAGTGGCTAAATTCTTAGAAACATAAAATCTTACAAAACTGAATCAGGAAGAATCAGATAATCTGAATAGATAGATTACAGCAAATGAAATTGACGCAGAAAAAAAAAAAGAACTCCCAACAAACAAAAGTCCTGGACTGGATAGCTTCACAAGGGAATTTTACCAAACAGTCAAAGAACTAACACCTATCCCTCTCAAACTATTCCAAAAAATTCAATTGCTTCGAGCTGTCAGCAGGTGTGATCAGGGCCGGTGCTGTCAGCGCTTGGGGCTGCTGGCAGACAGGGGACCGGGGGCCATAGCAGAAGTGGCCATGCGGGAGTGTGGAGGATGGGCCGAGACCCACCCCAGTGCCCACTGCAGCCTCACGACCTACAGTTCCTTTGAAGGTGCACAAATTTGTGCACTGGGCCCCTAGATTATAATAAAAACTCCCAAGAAATTAGACTACTCATTTTATTTTTTAAAAATGTAATGATTAATTTTAGAGAGTAAGAAAAGGAGAGGGAGAGAGAGAGAAAGGCATTGATTTTGTTGTTCCACTTATTTATGCATTCATTGGATGATTCTTGTATGTGCCCTGACCAGGGATCAAACCCATAACCTTGGCTTGTGGGGACAACACTCTAAACAACTGAGCTACCTAGCCAGGGCCTCGACTTTAGTATTACCAAAGATATTTGTAAAAACACATAAATATGTAATAGTAATCTTCTCCTTGGTTCAGCATCTAACCCTGTAACACAATTATGTAGGTTATCATTCATGAAAATGGCTGTTTTTCCACTGAAAACAGAGAGAGGTACTTCACAAGCATGAATCATAAACTGAAACACTTCAAAGTTATGAATAACATTAAAGTAGAAGCTATCTTGACATTTTATAAATTCTACTGCATGTCAAAAAACACTTAGTTTTCAACTTAGATATCAGAGTAGGTTGGGAGAGTTACTTATTTACCATAGGTGTTACCATGTTTAAAGATGTTACTGTTATTTCTTTTAACTCAGGAAGAAAAAAATGTGATAAATTTATTATTGAATCAATTTAGTTCATAGAGTTCAAGTGAACATAACAGAGAGAAATGTGAAGCATTATTTCTTACAGGTCAGATTCCTGATTGTCTTGAGCAGAAGGAGTAGGAACTGTAGTAAAGACTTCTTTAGGGCTATGGGATTGACCTTGTTGGCAGAGAGTACATTCATTCTTTAGGGAAAAAATAGTGTCTTTCATTTCCAGGCAATATGTTCAATGATAGAGTTACAAAGATGATCAAGACATATTTCCTTTTTTGGGCAATTGACTCATAATTGAAGGTATTGCTGGAGGTAGGAGGGGTAGAAGAAGGTGGAGGAGGGAATGAGGAAGTAAGTGGTGATGGATGAAGATTTGACTTGGAGTGGTGCACACACAATGCAGTGTACAGATGATGTGTGTAGAATTGTGCACCTGAATCCTGTATAATTTTATTAACCAGTGTCAACACAGTAAATTCCATAAAAAGGAAAAAAGAAAACAGTGATAATACAAATTAAAAAATAAAATGACTCCTTTGTTATGTTTTGTTTTTAGTTCTATGGAGAAAGCATGGAAAACGAACCAGAGGAGGGAGACAATTTTGAGTAAAAGGGAAATTTTGTCAGATAACACTTTTTTATCTGTTTTATTTGTTTTCTTTTTAAATTAATGTTGATATTATTGCAGATTTCCCCCATCCATCCCTGCCCTTTTGCCTACCTCCCCTTCCCTTGGCCTGCTCACACTATTGTCCATGTCCATGGGTTATGCATATATGTTCTTTAGCTAATCCCTTCAACTTCTTTATCCAGTCACCCCCACCTCCTCCCCTCTGGCACCCATCAGTCTGTTCCATGTACCCATGCTTCTGGTTCCTTTTTGTAAGTTTAATTTGTTTATTAGATTTCATATATTAGTGAGATCATATGGTATTTGTCTTTCTCTGACTGACTTATTTCATTTAGCATTGCAAAGGGTAAGAGTTCCTTCTTTTTTATAGCCAAATAGTATTCCATTGTGTAAATGAACCACAGCTTTTTTACCCACTCATCTGTTGATGAACACTTGGGCTATTTTCAAATCTTGTTATTGTAAATAATGCTGCTAAGAACATAGGGGTACATATATTCTTTCTGATTGGTGTTTGGGATTCTTAGAATAAATTCCCGGAAGTGGAATTACTGGATCATAAGGCAGTTCCATTTTTAATTTTTACTGTTTTCCACAATGGCTGATCAGTCTGCATTCCCTTTTCTCCATATCCTCTCCAGCACTTGTGTTGATTTATTGATAGTAGCCATTCTTACAGGTATAAGGTGATACCTCATTTTAGTTTTAATTTGCATCTCTCTGATGATTAGTGATGTTGAGTATTTTTTCAGATGTCTATTGTCCATCTGTACATCCTCTTTGGAAAAGTGTCTATTCAGGTCCTTTTCCAAATTTTTAAATTGGATTGTTTGTCTTCGTAGTGTTGAATTCTATAAGGTCTTTATATATTTTCAAAATTAATCCTTTATTAGATGTATCATTAGCATATGTGTTCTCCCATACAAAGGGTTCCCTTTTCATGTTGTTGATGATTGCTTTTACTGTGCAGAAACTTTTTAGCTTGATGTAGTTCAATTTGTTTATCTTTTCCTGAGTTTCCCTTGTCCTTGGAGATATATAGGCAAAAATGTTGCTGTGAGAGAATCTGATATTCTACTGCCTTTGCTTTCTTATAGGATTTTTACATTTAAGTTTTTTATCCATTTTGAGTTTATTCTTGTGTACAGTGTAAGTTTTTGGTCTAGTTTCATTTTTTGTATGCCTATCCAATTTTCCCAACACCATTTGTTGAAGAGACTGTCTTTACTCCATTGTATGCTCTTGCCTTCTTTATGAAATATTAATTGACCATAAAGGCATGAGTTGATTTCTGGGTTCTCTGTTCTGTTTCATTGGTCTATATGCCTGTTCTTATGCCAGTACCAGGCTGTTTTAATTACAATGGACTTGTGGTATAGTTTGATAAACACAATGGTGATACCTTTAACTTTGTTCTTTCTCAAGATTGCTGTGGCTATTCAGGGCCTTTTTTCGTTCCATATACACTTTTGGAATATTTTTTCTAGATCTTTAAAATATGCCATTGGTATTTTAAAAGGAATTGCATTGAATCTATAGATCGCTTTGGGTAGTATGGATATTTGTTGTTGTTTTTTTTTAATCTTTATTGTTGAAAATATGACATATGTCCCCTTTTTTTCTGGATGTTTTAATTATGTTAATTTTCCAATCCATGAACATGGTATATGCTTCCACTTATTTGTATCTTCCTTAATTTATTTCACTAGTCTTATCTTTCATTCCTCAGCAAATTTTAAAATAGGTCATCATTATCATTACTTTACAGATGAGTGACTATGTTTAGAAAGATTAAGTTGCTTGCCAAAGTTAATTTTCAAGTTTCCATTGGAGGTTACATGTCATTTCTTTGATCTCTGAATACTGGAGTGTTCCAAGGTTGAGTCCTCACTCCTCTCCCTTCTCCATCTATACTTCTTATATTAGCTTTTCTCACTTCTCATGGCTTTAAATATTATGTCACCACTATGCCGACAGCTCTCATCTAAATCTCCAGCTCAGATGTCTTCTCTGCTCTCCATACTCACAGATCCGACAGCCAAATTGATCTTTACACTTGGATGTATAATGGGCATTTAAATTTAATACATACAATATTGAACTTCTGTTATCTCTCATCTCTCAAACTATCTCTTCCTGTAGCAGTCTCTATTTGCTTTACTTTTTAATCTTTATTATTGAAAATATTACATAGGTACTCCTTTTTTCTCCATTAACCTCTTCCAGCCTCGTGCCCCTCCCTCAGGACCGCACCACCCCATTGTCTGTGTCCACGGGTCATGCATATATGCATACAAATTCATTGGTTGATCTCTTCCCACCCATCCTCCCCTGCCTTCCCTCTGAGGTTCAACAGTCTGTTCATGCTTCTATGTCTCTGGGTCTATTTTTGATTATCAGTTTATTTGGTTCATTAGATTCTACATATGAGTGAGATCATATGATACTTATCTTTCTCTGACTGGCTTATTTCGCTCAGCATAACTCTCCAGGTCCATCCATTCTGTTGCAAATGGTAAGAGTTCTTTTTTTAATTTTTATTTCTGGGTACTATTTCATTGTGTAAACATGCATGTCCCAACTGCAAAATATGAAGTGTGTAATTTCAGTGATTTCATGTATTTGGTAAGTGCTCTTATATTCATTTAAAACTGGCTTTGTGCAACACAAATATGAACAGTAATGGTATTCTTTTCTCTGCTTTTTGAACCAAAGGCCCCATATTTCCATTTTGCATCGACCCAATAAATTATGCAGTTGGCCATGATAAATGTATAGCATATATATGTGTGTAAGTGTTCATATATGTACATACATTATAATATATTAAAATGCATTAAATTAAATTAATAATAAATTAAATTAATCATATTAATATGACATTAATAATATATTATATTAGATATATTAATAGAAAATACATATTAACACACATACATATATGTATATCTTCTTTGCCTCATTCTAATACTGACCCTGCATTTTATGAATATACCACAGTATGTTTATTCATTCCTCTTGTTGATGGACACTAGAGTAAAGAACTCTAGTTTTTCATTTAATGCATAAGGCCTCTATAACATTTTTGTACAATTAGTTTTTGGTAAGTATATATATATATGTGTGTGTGTGTGTGTGTGTGTGTGTGTGTGTGTGTGTGTGTTTTCTTTAATGAAAAGCTGGTAGTTGAATTGCTCAATCATAGGGTAGATGTATGGGATGTCTAGTTATTCTATATAGTTACAGCTATTTAGTAGTATCAGTCTTTTATATGCCAGCTATTTTAGTGGGTAACAAATGTCATGTCATTGTGGCTGAATTTGCATTTACCTGATGTCTATTGAGCCTACTGGCATTTATTGATCTTTTTTTATACAGTATCTCTTTGTGACTTTTAGCATTTTTTATTGAATGTTTTCTTATTAATATAGATTTTTAAGTTTTTCAGATATTCTGCATTAAAGTTGTCATCTAGATATATGTACTCTGAATATTTTCTCCCAGTCTGCCTTATTTATTGAGGTGAAAGTCTTTAGGCATTGCAAGATGAATTTTGAAGTTTCTTCCCTCAACAAACATATAATCACTAATGCTAATGAGGAAGCCTGCTGCACATTTTCTAAGGATGTTAGTTAAGTTTCTCTAGTTATGTGTTGACACAACTTTTGTTATGTTTAATGTTTGCATTTCATGATCTTCTGACTTTCAATTTTTATATAGTTTCTATTTTGGAGTCCACACCAAAATTTCAAACATTTCCTTATTTTGTACCCATTACATATGATCTTTCTGCAGCATTTGTTAATTTATTTACATAGTCATAAACCTAAATAAGTTGGCATCTTCTTGAGATCTGCCCAAATCAAGTGTATCCTGGTCTCTATACTTATATGCTCTTAGACTACAACAAATGCAATTTTACATTAAAAGTTTTTTACTTATCTCAGTGATTACATATTAGGTAAATATTGCAGTTACTGAAGTCTAGCCACTAAATGAAAAAATGTTTTTGCAGTTTTCTGGGAATTTTATGATTTTAGCTGACAGTGTTAGGAAATGCTTCATTTCCCAGAAACACTAATTCACACTCCACTATCAATTGAAGATGTGAGAATGAACAAGAGTGATAAATTAGCTTGACAAATATTGTGTAATGAAATGAAAGTCCTAATTTTGAAGTTTTAATTTTTTAAATGACATAGGTCCTTATAATAGAGTTGATACTTTGTAAATTATCTAAAATGGATAGAATTTTTTCTACAATGAAAAATGTTTCTATCATTTTAGAATATTTTATAAAAATAACATCATATTGTTGATAAATGACTACCAGAAACAAAGTGTTAGTTTTTGAATGAATGTGTTCCTTACAAAAATAAAATTACTACAATCGCTCATAGTATCATTGATAACTTAAAGTTTTAAAGAATCTTTGTTTTTATATTTATATTTGATTAAAAAATAAAAATCCACTCCCAAGATGTCACTCATTTTTTTTAACCAGAATGATATATTGATCCAAGTGCTAACTTTTTCAAACACTTTATCCTTGAAATATTAGTCTTCTGTCAATTCCTCTCTCTACTGTATAATATTGGAATTCATAGCATTCTGCCTAAGGGGCTTAGCTGCCTTTTTTTACTCCATGTTTTTTAGCTGTGAGAGAAGCTGTAACTTGTTTTTCTTTACAATCATTTTTCCCAAATAATCTATTTATTTATCTTTCTAATACCGAATAAGCATTATCTCTCTATAGTATTTTTTTTATTGTCTAAAGTTTTACATATGTCTCCTTTTTCCCCTATTGACCCTCCTCCCCCCCCCCCACACACACACTTTCTACAATATTTTTTAAATTATTTTATGTTTTGCTACATTTGTTTTCTTTAAAGGGCTTTTACCCATGTCCCAAATGACTATGAGTCTTTTACTGGTTATTTTTGTTCAGGGTTCAAGGTGTAGACAGAAATGGAGGTAAATTTCTAATGGAGGATCATCACTATCACTTTGTCAACATTATCTCCTATCAATGATTTTAACAAAATTGCTTGCCTGGTATTAATTAAAAAGTAAATTGCTTTCCAAGAAATACCTTCCCAAGAAGATACTGAACTATTTGATATGTGTCCTTGATTTAATCTCTAAGCACCCCAACAATTATCCCCAATTTACAGATGAATATACTAAGCCTTGGAGAGGTTCACATCACCCCACAGTTGCACAATTATGAAGGATCAGATCTGGCCCTGGTGTGTGTGGCTCAGTTGGTTGAGCGTTATCCTATGCATCAAAAAGTCGCAGGTTTGATTCCCTGTCATGGTACATGCGCAGGTTGAGGGTGTGCAGGAGGCAGCATATCAATGTTTCTCTGTCTCTCTCCCTCTACCTTCCTCTTTCTAAAATCAATAAAAAACATTTTTTTTAAAGAAAGAAGAATCAGATCTAGATTCCTCCAGGTCAGTTGCAGGTAACTTAGGGCTTATGTTTTTAAACACTGACTTCTAAGAAAAGAAATATGAATTGTGGAAGGAAATACATCATTTTTTCTATAAAATTCATCATTTAAGAAGTAATAAAGGCAAACAACACACCAACTTTTTAACAGAAAATGATTCCTATTCCATTGTATAGTTATTTTTTTCACCTTTGACTTTTACTTAATTTTTTAAAATCGCCTTGTGATCTTAGTCAACCAAGGTCCTACTTTGTTTTATTTTAAGAATTTGTCTGTTCTTATCATAAAAAAGCTAGTTAAGAAAATAGTTTTTAACCATGAAGTGAATAAGTACATGGCTTATTATTGGAGAGAGGAGGTAGTTGAGAGATTGGTTACTAACCCAGATTCTTTGCCCAGTTCAGCTGTAGAATATGCCTATAAACAAGGCATATAAAAGACAGGACACATAACTTAGTCTAGTCATATGTGGCTAAATTATTTTATCCACGTAATTAAATTTGCTAAGTCTTTATTAATCATTTGTAAAATCAGGCTAAAATGCCTCATCACTCAGGCTTAAACAAGGCGATGTAAAAAGCTCCTCAATGGTATGAAACCCAATAATGGCTATTACGTGTTTCCTACATTGTACTTTCTGACTCTGCCACATCAAATGAGTCCGATGACTTTACCTAATGCACCACACAATTGTCAGCGCATAGTAGCAAACTACAAACCAGCCTTCCTTTCTCAACCTCTGTACTTCCTACAGACCTCCTCTCGGATCTCATTGGGCTTGGCTTTGAACTTCTTCTGACCTTGGCAGTTTAACTTTTGTTGACTGTGACTATTTTTCACTTAGTGACTTTTTATAATTGATTTTACATTCACTCTGTATCGCCCAGATGATCTCTGGTGGAGGCTCTCACTTCTTTCATTTTGAATTTGTCCCTGTGGATCCCAAATCTATCCCTAAGCCAATGGTCAGCTCCCTAGTTAGGTCATCACCGCCTTGCATCCATTGCTTATGATGGAAACACTCAAATATCTTTCCATTTATGCCACCTGAAACCATAATTAATAGCCTAGTAAATTAATAGCCTATAAATTTAAAACTAATCCAAGTTGATGTATTTTAATACTTAAAACTTTTTTTAAAGGCTTGATTTATTTTTAGTGTTTTCAGGATAGAGCTGTGCATTACTTTCTTAGTGGTCGCTCAGACATTACAGTATTTTTATGTAACTTATTAAAGCCTACTGGTATTGGGATTTTATTATTTCAAGGGAATTGTGTAAATTTTACTTCCATTCATATTCTCTTACCATCCCTACTTCCACCATATAATAGAAACTGATATTTCTTCTACAAACATTGAACACCACATCAGATGGTGTCATAATTTTTCTTTAATCATTAAATGATTTAAGACTCTTGAGAGAGGGGCAAGACTCTATTTGTATTGACTCTACTTTTATTCATTCCAAATTTCTTTCTTTTTTGAAGTTCCTAATCTTTTTCTATGATCGTTTCCTTACTGTTTATAGAACTTTCTTTAGCCATTCTTTAATGATAGATTTGCTAGTGGCAACTTCTCTTTGTTATTCTTCATCTTAGAATGTCTTTATCCTGAAGGATAATTTCATCAGATGTTGAATTTGGGGTTATTTTTGTTCAGCACTTGAAAAATGTCGTGGCTTTTTTTTTTCTGGCCTGTATGGTTTCAGATGAGAAATCCTCTGTTATTTGAATTGGTGTTCTTAAGTAAGTAATGCATCATTTCTGCTGTTTTCAGTGTATTTTTTTTCTTGACTTTCTTTTTCAGAAGTTAGATTATGTGTCTTATTTTGGATTTTTTGGGGTTTATCCTATCAAGGGTTTGCTCAACACACCTATACACAGGGAAATAAAAACATACACACATGTATGTATACATACAGATCTCCTTAAAAAGAAAGAACACAGGTCAAGAATAGTGAATTTAAACACATTGTGGGTTTAATTTCCAATCTTTGTTATTCATAGAACTGAACGAAGCCTAGTAAATTAATAGCCTATAAATTTAAAACTAATCCAAGTAAATTAATAATTGCATCTTTACTACTCCTAAATTACAAATGACTCATTAAGCATATGATTAAACTCTAATATTGATTTTACAAATAAGTTATAGAGAAGTTGAAAAAATTTAGATGTAAATGAGTATTTGATTTGAGACTAATGTTCAATTATGAGACTTTTAAAAATAATCTGGCGAATTCCTTTAAAAATGACGTCTTTTGGAAGGAGTCCAAATTTTTTCTTGAAATTACTTTCAGAAGATAATTGAAAAGCAATGTCTTCATATATAGTTGGTTGAATTTTAAAGGCCACAAATTCAAGTATACAAAATGAGAAGTTTCATGTGTCTAATAGAATTTTATTTACTTTTTATACAACATGTTCTCTTTCAGTGAAAAATCATCTACTGGCTCAAAAAAAATACATGGCTTCTAATGTTTTCTGAGTAAATATTTAATCAATTCAGTAATTTCTGTCTCCATCTTTTCCTTGTATTTTTGCCAGAGGGTGCTGTTAACTCGAGGTTAGGTAATAAATTTCACACTCAAAGAAGTAAAGGAGAGAGTTTGAAGACAGGTTTATTTACAGAGGTATGGACAAAGTTAAGGCACGTGAATAAGGGATGGCAAATCACTGAGGGATTCAAAAGAAGAGGAAGTTGATACTACCCAATACCTAAAGAACCAACATATGAGACAATATCTGGAACCCAGGGAAAATGAATAGTCATATATCATGGAGAAAAAGGCAGCCACTGCCAAAATTTGTCTTTGCAAGAAGAGATGGATTGGTGTGAGGTATGAAGGGGGTAAGTTGGATGTGTAAATAAGTACCCTGATTCATTTTTTTTCCATCTGACTCATCTCTTGTTGTACTTCTTATTGTCCAAATCCAACCGTAATTCAGATGGTAACAGGGCCTGCCCAAATGAGGCAGTTCATACAACCAGCCTGTAGGTCCAAAGCAAAACAGAAAAGAGTAGATCTAGACTAGAGGAATACTAGTAAAGGGGGAAATCAGTCAAGGGCTCACATATTATTCTCACAGAGAGGAAAGATTTCTCATCCTTGCATTAATAAGCATCTTGTTAGTAGATGATGGTGTACAATTCCACTGATGTTTAATCATAAACTCTTATTTTCATTGCTTAAATTCTGAGTTCTGTGCCCTCTATCACTGTGAAAATTTAGACTTTCTGCTCCCTCCTCACCCCAACCATACAGCCCTTAGTTATCTTTCTCTTCTTGGGATAAAAATGAAGACACACCAGAAGTCCTGTGGTTCTCTGAATGGGTGTAAGGATCTCTTCTGCCAATTCATACCCTGATATTTACTCTTGGAACTTGCTCCTTACAAGCTCCGATATAAGGTAATAAATCAACAGACCTTCCGCAATTAGGCTCCTCTTGAACTATCGGTCTTTTGTCATCCACTCCCAACCCTTGGGGAGAAAAAACCAGTGACACAGGATTCAGGTCATTCTTTGTGACCTTCAAATTATTTAATTTTCTTTCAAAAAGTTTCTCTCATTGTGTACTATATAGCTTTATCTTGTTTGGAACAAGGCATTTCTCCTATATCATCAATTCTTTTTTCACTTATATTTTATGGTATATATTATTTATTTCAAAGAAAAAATGAAAAATAGAAAACTGTGATAAACCATCAAAACTCCTTTCAAATAGGTCAGATATTTAAATTCAAAAGTACCTTGGTTTAAAACTATAGTATGAGCTATTAGTTTTTAAAATAATCTCTTAAGAAACTTGGCTGATTACTTTGCTTTCACTTATAATGCCTCTCCCCAACCACCAACAACCCCAGCAATAGATACCACTAAAACATGGAAGATCTTTAATATTCTATTTCCTCGGGCCCCAAATCTAATCAGTTGCTATCATCTGTGGGTTTTCTTCATTGTTGGCTCTTCCACTTTGTGTTTATTTATTTCCAGTCATTTTATTTTCTACAATTCTGTGATTTCTGTTTACCTTGCTTTTTTCCATGCATTCCAGTGTCCACATTTCCAATGTTCTTTTGGACTGACTGAGTGTTATTTGTATTTGCACCATTTTCCCCCAAAACACGTATCTATACACTCATTTTGCTAGTCTGAAAATGGCACAGTTTATATTTATTTTTAGTGGTTACCCTTCAAATGTAATATAAATATTTGGATTTAGGAAACTAAGACAATACAGAACCTTACCATGATTTATTTTCATTTGCCTGTTTTCTCTTTGACATTATTGATGTATTGGTTTTTTTGTTTGTATCATTTTACCTGCTTTTTTTATTACGCTCCCTATTTGTCATCAAAGTATTAATATTGTTTTATACTGTTAACATTTATTTAGATTTGTTAATATTTGCAAATTTCCTATTTACCATTTCTCTTATTTATTTTTTTAAAACTTAATTTTTGAGAGTACTATAGATGTCCTCCTTTTTACCCCTATTGCCCCTCCTCCACCCAGTTTCCACCCCACCCCAGGCCTTCATCACCCTATTGTCTGTGTCCATAGGTAATGCATATACGTATGAATATAAGATCTTTGGTTAATCTCTTCCTTTCCTCCTTCCCCATTTCTGTCTGAGATTTGTTAGTCTGTCCCATGTTTCCATGTCTCTGGTTCTATTTTATTCATCAGTTTATTTTGTTCATTAGATTCCTTGTTCATTTATCTTGATTTTTAGATTCAATTGTTGATAGATATATATTCATTACCATTTTATTGTTCAGATTTTTTAAAATTTTATTTATTACATTGATCGGGTGACATTTGTCACCATGAACATATAGGTTTCATGTGTGAGTTTCTATGTTACAAGATCTGTATATTGCACCATGAGCCCACCACCCAAAGTCACATCTCTTGTCACCTTAACAGGCATGTCAAACTCAGAGCCCGCCGGCCGCATACGGCCCACAATGAATATTTTTGTGGCCCAGCCATTATAACGGTATGTAAGATACGTTTTAATAAAAATTTTGTAACTTAAATTTTAGAATATCCTGTTATACATAATTATTAATAACAAACTACAAAGTTCCCTAATGACTGATTACTATGATCGTGTTGCATTCATTTCCCTTACTTGCTTTACGCGCAGGTACTCCATTTCTCTCAAATATTTCAGCATCCGATTGCCACATCATTAGTCTTGCACTGACTTGTTTGGTGTGCTCAACAGGAAATATTTCGCTTTTGGAGAACAAGAAAAATAGATTTATTGTGTTATGCTTATTAATTTGTGCAGTTATTCACTGTCTGGTAAGTTAATGTTCAAGAAAAAATATTAATTTTTATTAAAATTTTCTATTATTTTATGTTAATGATTACTCACTTATTTCAGTCCTATGTATTCATGTCTCTATTGAAATAAACCTACATTGCTATGAAAATTGAAGCTTTTGTTTTTTTGCAGCCCACATCAACTTAAACCTTGTTTATTTGGCCCGTGTTAGCCTTTGAGTTTGACATGCTTATATTAGGACCTTCTTCTCCCCCCCACACCCTTCCGTCTAGTAACCATCACACTGCTGTTTGTGTTTCAGTTTTATATCCCACATATGAGTGAAATCATATAGTTCTTAGCTTTTTGTGTCTGACTTATTTCACTTAGCATAATGTTCTCAAGGTCCATCCAGCTTGTTGCAAATAGCGTTAGTTCATCCTTTCTAATGGCTGAGTAGTATTCCATTATGTATATGTACCATATATTCTTTATCTAATTCTCTACTGCAGGATACTTTGGTGTTTCCATGTCTTGGCCACCATGAATAATGCTGCAATGAAATAGGGGTGCATATATCTTTGCGAATACATGATTTCGAGTTTTTCGGGCATATACCCAGGAGTGGGATTGCTGGGTCACATGGTAGCTCTATTCTTAATTTTTGAGGGATTGCCAGACTGATTTCCATAGTGGTTACTGGTATACCAGTTTACATTCCCACCAGCATTGAATGAGAGTTCCCTTTTTTCCACAACCTCTCCAACACTTGTTATTGCTTGTCTTGTTGATAATGGCCACTCCAACAAGTGTAAGGTGGTGTCTCATTGTCACTTTGATTTGTATTTCCCTAATTGCCAGTGAGGTTGAACATCTTTGCATGGATCTATTGGCTGTTTGTATGCCTTCTTGGGAGAGGTGTATTTTCAGGTCCTCTGCTCAGTTTTTCATTGGATTGTTTGTTTGTTTGGTGTGGAGTTCCAAGAGTTCTTTATATATTTTGGAAATATATTAAACCTTTGTCAGAACTACTATTTGCAAGTATCATCTCCCATCTGGTTGGCTGCCTATTTGTTTTATTGTCCATTTCCTTTGCAGAAACTCTTCAGTTTGATATAGTCCTATTCATTTATTTTTGCCTTTACCTCCCTTGCCTTTGGGTTCAAGTCCATAAAATGTTCTCTATGACCCAGGTCCATAAGTTAGGTACCTATATTTTCTCCTATGTAACTTATTGTTTCAGGTCTTATGTTTAGGTCTTTGATTAATTTTGAATTAATTTTTGTACATGGGGACAAACTGTAATCCAGTTTCGTTCGTTTACATGTGGTTTTCCAGTTTTCCCAGCACCATTCATTGAAGCTACTGTCTTTACTCCAATGTGTGTTTCTGGCTCCTTTGTCAAAAATTCTCTGTTTAGATACATGTGATTTTATAACTGGGCTCTCTTTTCTGTTCCATTCATTTGTGTGTCTGTTTCTCTGCCAATACCATGCTGGGTTGTTTTTTTTGGTTTTGGTTTTTTTAAAAACATATTTTATTGATTTTTTACAGAGAGGAAGGGAGAGGGATAGAGAGATAGAAACATCAATGAGAGAGAAACATCGATCAGCTGCCTCCTGCACATCCCCCACTGGGTATGTGCCCACAACGAGGTACATGCCCCTGACCGGAATCGAACCCGGGACCCTTGAGTCCACAGGCCAACACTCTATCCACTGAGCCAAACCGGTCAGGGCCCATGCTGTTTTGATTATTGTAACTCTGTAGTATAATTTGAGGTCAGGTAGTGTGATACCTCCAGGTTCATTCTTTTTTTTTTTTCAGGATTTCTTTGGCTATTCATTTTTTTTTGTGGTTCCATACAAATCCAATGATTTATCATTCTATTTCTTTAAAAAATGACATTGGGATTTTGATGGGGATTGCATGAAATCTATATATTGGTTTGAATAATATGGCCATTATAACTATGTTGATTCTTCCAACCCATGAACATGGGATATTTTTTCCATTTTGTTATGTCTTTTTCAATCTCTTTTAATACTGCTTGGTAATTTTCAGTATATAGGTCTTTCACATTCTTTGTTAAGTTTATTCCTAGGTATTTTATTCTTTTGGTTGCTATTGCAAAAGGAATTGTTTTTTCCATTTCTTTTTCTGAAGTGTTGTTGTTAGTGTACAGGAAGGCAATAGATTTTTGCACATTGATTTTGTATACTGCAACTTGACTGTATTTATTGTTTCTAATAGGTTTTTTGGTGGAGTCTTTAGGGTTTTCTATATACAGCATCATGCCATCTGCAAAGAGTGACAATTTGACTTTTTCCTTCCCTATTTGGATGCCTTTTATTTCTTTCTCATGCCTATTGCTCTGGCTAAGACTTCCAGCACTATGTTGAATAAGAGTGGTGAGAATGGACAGTCTTATTCCTGATCTTAGGGGAAAAACTTTCAGTTTTTCACCATTGAATATGGTATTAGCTGAGGGTTTATCATATATGGCTTTTATGATGTTGAGCAATATCTGTATTCGCTCCATTTTTATTTGCAGACTTCCTTAGCACCAGTTCTATTCATCTCAACTCTTTACTTCTTTCAGTCTTGTAGAGAAAGGGCTTCCTTATTTAGGAGCTTGATTAAGAAAGGAAGATACTCTGCTTAAAGGATCCTTAGATTCATAGTGACATAATTATATTGTTTTACTACATGTCACTGACCCTCACAAAGTGCACAGATGCTTTAAAGGTGGGGCACACAGCTTGCCTTCATGTGCATCTCAAACAATAGCTAATAGTTGTTAAACTCTTTTATATATATATATATATATATATATATATATATATTTTATATATAATTTTTATTTCTTGAAGTATTACAAAGAGTATTACATATGTCTCCTTCCCCCCCCCTTGACATTCCCCCGTCCCCTACCCCCCAGTGTCTTGTGTCCATTGGTTATTCTTATATGCATGCATATAAGTCTTCGGTTGATCTCTTAATCTCCCCCCAAACCCTCCCCAGGCTTCCCACTGTAGTTGGACAGTCTGTTCAATGTTGTCTGCCTCTGCATCTACCCCTGTTCATCAGTCTATACTGGTCCCCATTATCTGTCCCAACCTCACCGGGGCC
>NW_005871080.1:5892952-6008041 GCF_000147115.1 Myotis lucifugus
TCCCCCAGTGCCGGTGAAGCAGCCAAGCTCCAGAGCTCCCTCGCTTTCTGACCGCTGCAAAGCCCATGCCGTCCTGGGGCCTGAGGCCTTCAGAGACCCCACCCGAACCAGCTCAGTGGATTTGAGAGTTTGTAAAAAGCACAGGCATTTCCTCTTTGCCTCTGGCACAGCTTGGATGGGGATGTAAATTGAGTAGGGCAGGATCTCAGGGAGTCACCAGCGCAGAGGAAATAGCAATGGCGGAGTCTCTGCAGCCCCTCCCTCGCCTCTCTGGGACACCAGGACTTTGAGTCCCCCGTGCCAGCGAGCAGCCGTGCGTCAGAGCTTCCCTCGCTTTCCAACTGCTGCAAGGCCATGCCGCCTCTCCCTGTGGGATCTGTGGCCTCAGAGACCCGCCCCGAGCAAGCCCAGAGGATTCGAGGGTTCATAACCGCTTCCGATTGAAAAAAAACCCGCGCATCCAGTTGCAGCCCACCTGGTGTGTGACCGAGTACCTCTGTTTTTGGCACCTCCGTAGCTCCCACTCAGTCTCACTGCGCTTCTTTCTTTTCTTCCAGTTGTAGATCTCCCACTGGGCCAACTTCCCCATGGTTCTGAGTGGTGGTTGTTTGCCTCATAGTTGGTAGTTTCAATGATGTTGTGAGAGGGCAGCAGGCACAGGTCCACTCCCTATGCCGCCATCTTGGTCTTCCTAGTTGTTAAACTCTTGCCCCTGCTGTTGGATGTGGTCCACCTTGATAAATTCATTATTCTCTCAAAGATTTTTTTCTCTCAGGACCACAGTTGGTTACTTCATAAAATCAGGTTACTATATGTCATTCTTATCTATCAGACATGACTACCCTATTAGGGACCATGTTCAAGGTTTTTTGTTTTTTGTTTTTTTCATGATGGTTCAAAGTCCCAGCAGCTTAAAGTATATTGCTTGACTACTGTTTGTGTGTTTAGATATTACTTGCCCAATATTTATTTAATACCAGTAATGGAGGTTCTGTCTTTGTGAACATTCAAATAACCAAAAGATTTAAATAAAAGAGAAAAATATCAAATATGTGCTTTAGACATATCACTGTGGTATCTGTGTACATGTTAGAATAAATATAGAGACAGGCTGGGAGAAGAGTAATAAATTACTGCCATAATCCAGGTGAGAAATAACAGCCTGATTTAAAGCTAGTACAGTAGGAGATATAGCAGAGAGCTAACCTCAGAGAAAGTTTTATTAGCAAATTAAATATGTGTCATGAAAAAAAGTGGAAAATCTAGAATGGTCCCAATTTCAGTCTGATTATCTAAATTTGTTATTTCCCTCTTGTCACTAAAGAATTATGTTTTATTAAGAGATGGCATGAGTTTAAGGTACCATTTGGAAATGAAGTTGACCTCATTAACCCAATGTACACTGTGTAAGACCAAAAGAAATTATAGCTACACTGAGGGGATCAGCTTGGGGCCCTAAATACAATGATGCAATGAAACTAAATAAGTACAATGCATTCTGCCTGGCCTTTCTACTCTGTTTGCTTCTTCAAGGGAATATTTATTTGGAGGGAATGCTAACATATATTATGCTGCAAACATTTACTGCCAGCACATACTCATGTCCTCTTGACCTGTAATGTAATGGGAAGAGAGAAACAAGGCTGTTTCACAATTTGTATGCAAGTCTCATGTGCATTTTTTAAGTCAGAAAGATTTCCCAGAGATCTGAAGGTCTTCCCAAAGTACTTCAGAGTGGGATTTTTGGGGATTTCACAAATAAGTAGGTGTAACTTTGCACACGTAAAATAAAAAGTATCATTTCTTTCCTACAGCCATGCGCTGAACTAAGCAATTGCACCAGTTAGAAAATACAAGAGACTTAGGCATTTCAGACTTTCAGCTGCTCATGAAATGGCTTGGTATTTGTGGGTTCACCTTCAGATGCTTGTCTCAGTGATGGTATAAGCTAAGGTTCAGTCTCATTTCTTAAAGAAAAAAATCGACTAATCTAAGTGTTAACGGTGCCTGCTGTTTATAATTCCTCTAGCATAAGGTGATCTTTAAAAAACAAATCCTTATGCTTTCTCACATCAGAATATGAGAAATATTTTTGCCCAGTAAATGGAAGTTAACAGCTGGTTGGATTTTGATAATGACTCTCTCACTCTCAGTGTTTGCTGATGGTAGACTCTATAATGCGTTCAAAAGATTTTTTGTTTCAAAGAAGGCCAATCCACAAGCTATTCTCTCACCTACCACAGGTTTACCAGTAAGCCTGTTATTTTTCCACCTTGGGGCATGAGACTTTGGTTTAATCATTCTGAAAATTTCTTTGTCATAAGGTGCAGCTGAAAGCGGTTTTGTAATATGCCCTGAGTTTGACCCTTTGGGACTGAGAGATTGTTTTGCCATTCTTGTGTTCAGAAATGAATCAGACTCTTTGAAAGCAACAATGTATTCACTAATGTGCTCATTGTATTTGTGAAATTCATTAAAACCTTGGCACGGAATGCCTTTGAACTGTGATATTTCCAAACACGTACAGTGGGTACCGCTTTATATTCACTAAGTTCTGTAATTTTTACTTCGGGTAATGTTATTTATGTACATTTTCCTTTTTCAGAGATGTGCTATTCTTCCCTTTCCTTATTGTTTGTCAGGATTTTAGAGGACGGTCAGGGATCTGCTTGGACTCACTCTGGCGATGGGAGGGAAACTTTCCTAAAGGGAGAGCCGCAGCTGTATTCTCCTTTGAGTAAATCCCTGTGGAGTGAGGAGTGGAGATTGGCAGTAGCTGACCTTGCATCCTTTCAGCCCCTGTTTTCTGAACACACAAACTCCTGAGCTGAATGAAAAACACCGAATATTTCCTAAATGCCAAAAGCGCCAGTTGTGATTGGAATTGGCATTTGAGAAATAAGCTGACCCCTCGAGAGTGCAAAGAAAGCATGCACTGTGTCTACTACTTGTGAAATGCACCTTTTGAAGTCTGTGTTGCTGGGTTTGTGCCTCTAGACTGTTTTCTGCTAGCTGCCCTATTGCCCTTCAGTATCATAAGTGAGAGAGAAAAGAAACTTTCTCTTTCTTATTAGTACATTAGATATGTGCGGTGTTTTGCTGGCTGAATTTTAGAGTTCTGTTTGGGGCAGCAATGATATCAGCCTCCAGTGGCTAGAGCTTGTGAAAATAACCCCAGGATGGATATTGGTACCCCCTCTTTCCTCTACTCCTCTAGGTGCTCTGGGAAGCAGCTGGCAAAAAACCAGGATCCCACAGGAAGATTCTGCTTTGGAAGTAGCAGAAAGAGTCCTCTCATTTTCATCACTATTCAAATCACCATTCAGATGCCAAGGTTGGACCAATAACTCTATCTTCATTCACCTTTGGTGGCGGTTCATAACGCCTCTGCACATGAATAAGTGTTGTGCTCGTGGTTCAAAGAATAACCAAATCTTTAAGGTAAAGAATAAATTAAGATGTGTCATGAAGTATTGGATTTTTTTCTGAAATCTAAATGAGATCATAAATAACAGATGAAATGCAACGGCTTAGAACTTAAAGATAAATGACTGCACAGAGATCTGAATTTGCAATTAGATTCAGATAAGCATGTCAAAATTTGGTCCTTCCGTGTATTCAAAACTGTGGTCAGTCTGGCTCTGGGTCATTTTTTTTCCATTTCATTATCTCTTCATGTTGTGGGTGTGTGTGTATATGTGTGTGTTATAGCTAAATTATTGGTAGGATAATAGTTTTTTATTGATCAATCTGACAGCCCACAATCTAAAATACAACTCCCTCTCTTAAGCTGATGGTACACGGGACAATTGTGGGTTTTCCCTTACTTATGTTCAATTAAAATATGGGACTAGAGACATAAGTGTCTCCTCTAGGAGTTAACTGAAAAGCATTGTGTAAATAACAAAAAACTGGTATGCAAAGCCTTCTCAAAATCAGAATAATGTCCACAACATAAAAAACTAATCAAAGAAGCAGTTTAATTACAAAATGACCAATCAAAATATTTCATAGTAGCCTTGCCTGTTGGCAAAGACCTCCACTTTAGAATTACATGTGGTAAGTAGAAGAGTGACCCTCCCCCCTAAAAGGTATCCATGCTCTAATACCTGGAACCTGTGAATATGTTATTTTACATGGCAAACATGACTGTATGATGTGATCATGAATACAGACCTTTGAGGTTATCCTGAGGTAGGGAGTTTATTTTGCATTATCCAGTTGGCCCAATCTTCTCACATGAATCCATAAAAGTGGAGAACCTATTCTAGCTGGGTGAGAATGATGAAGAGGAAAGACGGAAGACAGATTCAAGCATAAAAGGGACTGGGCCATTGTGATGGCTCTGAAGAGGGAGAAAGGGGATGATGGGCCAAGAAATCCAGGTGGATTCTAAAAGCTGGGAATGGCTCTCAGCAGACAGCCAGCAAAAAACTGGGATCTTAGTCCTACAACTGAAATAAACTGAATTGTACCAAGAACTGAAATGATCAATAAAAGGGATTGGAAAGCCCAGAGCCTCCAGAAAGAAATGGAGTCCTGCTGTCACCATGATTTTAGCCCAGTAAGTTCTGTGTTGGACTTCTAGCTTACAGAACTATAAAATAATAAATTTGTATTGTTTATATCACTGTTTGTTGCTATTTGTTATGGTAGCAAAAGGAAACCAATACAAAAATATATGTATTTATAAGAATGTATACAAATATAAATATATTTTTAAAATAAACTGGTGAGATAGCTTGCTCTATATCTATCTATTATCTATCCATCTATCTATCTATCATCTACTTATATAATAACATATTAAAATGATTGCCTTTTTTGGTGGGTAGAAAAATGGGAGTAGGGAATTGGGACAAAAGAGAATTAAAATAAAACAAAGAGGAGTCTTTTCCAGATCAATGTGAGTCATAAACTGACTTGTATGGTTAATACAGCCTTCTGTATGTGAAGCCCCAAAAATAGAAAAATAGTAAGAAATGAAAGAAAATAAATTTCCAATTTTAAAAAGGTAACCTTTAGCACAGTTTATTTTGGTGTGTTATATAGCACAATTGATGAAAGGTAGTGACAACTAAAACAGAGAAATACACCTCAGCCCTTTTAATATTTTCCCCATATATCCAATTGTGCTCAATATTTTGAGAGGTTAGAAGATCCAAATTTATCAAAAATGCCCTAGAATAGATAAAAGAATTCTTTTTAAAAAATGATCCTCACCTGATGATATGTTTTTAGAGATAGGAAGGGAGAGAGGGAGAGAGAGAGAGAAAAAGAGAGAGAGAGAGAGAGACATTGATGGGAGAGAGAAACACCAATCTGTTGCCTTTTGTACACACCCTGACTGGGGATGGAACCCATAACTTAGGCATGTTCCCGGACCAGGAATCAAACCCATAACCTTTTGGTGTCTGGGACCATGATCCAAACAACCAAGCCACCCAGACAGGGCAATAAAAGAATTATTAGAACACATCCCACATTAAACTCAATTCTTCTTCTGAAGTGTGTCTATCTGTGAGTTCTGTCAAAACATTAAAAACAATTTAATCCATATAAATGTATAGATAAATGAAAATGTAGCAAAATTTATGTTTACATAGTACACTATAATTTAAAACATTAGAGACATTGGAAGTTAGTGTGTGATTATTATTATTTTTTTAGAGAAACTTACCAAGAGTAGTTTGCTTAGCACTTTTCTTTTCCTTGTGTGACTGACAGCACGAAGTGAGCATCTTTTGTATGCTCTGGAGGGTTACCTTACTCCTTTTAAGGTTTGGATCAGGTTCCAACATTTTATCCTTTGTGCTTTGAATGTTATGAAATACCTCTGAGAGTTTCTTTAATGTGGAGTTTTTGTTGGCAACACTTCCTCTGAGACATCTTCATCCTTTCATCACAAGCACTTTACTCAAACACATCAAGTTCACCTTCACTAATTTACTATGCCTACATGCTTAGAATCTCTTGAATGGTGCGTCAACATACCCACACTCAGCTCTTTCTTGTGTAACCCCATTTACATCTGATTCGAATTTCACTTCCAGTCTTATCCAGTGTTCTTTCCCCCTTTTCCTCTCTTCCTTGCCCTCTTCTTTCTCATCCTCCTTTTCTTTTCCCTGCATTTTCATCTTTTTGACTATTTTCTTCAATTGCCCATTTTTTGCAAAATGTCACATGGATTTTCCACTGAGAGGTAAGAAGGAAACACAATTACATACCTTGCTGTCTGTGTGTGGATTTGTTAACATTTGCTCAGAAATCAATCGCTAACAGACTCTGAAACAAGTGACCCAGTTGGTCATGGATCATGACTCACATCTATTATTTGCTTAGTGATTTGTGGCCTGAAGAGCTAGTAGTGGAGTTTATACTTTTATCATATTACTTACAACTCATATACCATGATAACTGAAACTTAAACTGTGTTGTTGGGGGCATGGTGTTACTTAATTAAGTAAATCATTGTTAATAGAATGTGTACATTTATTCTAATACCAAAGTAAGGACTGCTTGTACTCAATTCATTAATACATCTTAACCTGGTCAACGCTAATTTCTAGAGAGCCTTTTTTGTGAAATAGAGAGTGTCCCCAAACCTCCATGGATGCAATCCTTTAGGCAACATACTAGCAAGGAGAGCGTTATTCACAGCACCGCCTGCATAGTTACAAGTTGCAGCCCCTGTTGGGACTATATCCCCAGCTCATCTCAAGAGACACTTTAGCTCATGTGTATTCCTTCATTTCTGGGCGGAGGTGAGAGTGCTTTCTCCTTAAGTAGCTCCTTGCTAGTGTGCTCTGTCTCCAAGAGTGCATGTCACACATAATACTTGCTCAACTAACTGATATTGTCTGTAGCTTTTTGCTTAATTTGAAATGTAAAATTACTACCGGCCAAGGATTAAAATCTTGGAATCACTGCTATTTAATATGAATACTGGTTAACATGAGAACCTTTAATCATAGAAAAGAATCTTGAAGGAACATTGAATTAAACTAGACCAGAAGAGAACTATATACTTGGCCTCATCCCAAGTCCCCTATCTAATTGTTCTTCTGAATTGAATGACAGTCTTTTCCCATTCATCCAGAATGAATGTGTTACATAAAAAACAGCACTACTGACCAAGTTGTTTTGTTTTCTATAAAAATTATTATTTGGATAATTAAGCACCCTTTTGTAAGAATTCACAGAAGTAATTTTTCTCTGGTCTTAATGGGAGAATGATAATTCTTTTAAACAATCATTTTTCTTACTAAATTATGTTGCTTATTATATTTATTATGTCACATTAATTATTAGAATTATATTTATATTATTAATTAATTTAGGGTCAAATTTGTATTCTGAAGCCAACAGATATATAGAACCCCCTTGGTGAGCTTTTCATGCATTGATGTCATGTTTGTTTTACTTTACCTTTCTTTTTGCCATTTTCCTTATGTCCTACTTTTATAATCTATTAATTTTATGACTTTTTGTCTCTCTCTCTCTCTCTCTCTCTCTCTCTCTATATATATATATATATATATATATATGTGTGTGTGTGTGTGTGTGTGTGTGTGTCTGTGTGTATGGTGTCCCAAAAATGTATATATGTATACACACTTAACAGCTAATAACTCAATAGATGTTTCTTTCTTTTCAGATTTAACCCATTGGAATTAATAACTATTCAAAGTGTGTATTCATTTTGGGGACTATATAAAAAGCTTTCAGACAAGGTGGGTTGGAAATATGTGAATGGATTTAAATAAAGACTGATTTTATAAATTACCTTAAGTCATAAAAAGCTTTTTGTATTTAAAACTTCCATATTCAAGTTTGGCATTGAACCATCTGGTCAACCAATTTTGTAAGGAAAACAGTATTAAAAATCTTGACAAATTTAGAATATAAAAGCATTTACAGATTTGTTTATCCAAATATAAGGAGTGACCAAATATGTGTTTGAAAGTCATTGATTTGTAAAATTATATTTTAGAGGATTAATTTGCAAAGAGCAATGTTCTGTTTTCCATAGAAGTTAAACCACCTTAATATCCTAATTATGAGCTCAATTAGCAATTCTTTCCTTACATTGTGGTCACAGTTAACCTACTAAACAGCCAAGGAATAATTCAAGGGCATAATGCTTTTTTGTTTGATTTGTTTTATTTCAGTAACTAAAGTCTATTTCAGTAATGAAAGACTATTGTGAACAAAGTAATACCTGTAAGTTCATAAATACAATGCAAGCAGCTTCTGCAGCATCAGAAACAGAATTGTTGCCAAGAGTGATTAAAAAACAACACTAGCCCTAGCCAGTTTGGCTCAATAGATAGAGTGTCAGTCTGTGGTCTGAAGAGTCCTGGGTTCAATTCCGGTCAAGAGCACATGCCCAGGTTGTGGGCTCGTCTCCAGTGTGGGACGTGCAGGAGGCAGCCGATCAATGATTCTCATCATTGATGTTTCTATCTCTCTCTCCTTCTCCTTTCCTCTCTGAAATCAATAAAATTATATTTTAAAAAAACATTAACACTAGTTAGCCCTATGTTCATTGAAGCATTACTCATGGTGACCAAGACATGGAGACAACCAAAGTGTCCTTCAGTAGAAGATAGGATAAAGAAGATGTGGTACAAATATACTATGGAATACTACCGTTATAAGAAAAGATGAAATACTGCCATTTGCGACAACATGGATGAACTTTGAGAATATCATACTAAGCAAAATAAGTCAGTCAGAAAAAGCTAAGAAACATATTATTTCACTTATATGTGAAACTCATAGACATAGACAATATGGTGGTTACCAGAGGGAAGGGGGTGGGAGTAGTAAAGGGAAAAGGAAGCCAAATATATGGTGATGGAAGATGAATGAATTTGGGTGGTGGTTAACACACAATACACAAATCATATATCAGAGAACTGTACACTTGAAACTTATATGATTTTATTAACCAATGTCATCCCAAAATACTTAATTAAAAAAGAGAGAGAAAACAAACCCTAGAATGAATAGAAGGTGATTGATTAGGGTATTCGATTTAGATACCAAGACAATAGTAGGCATAATTAGAAACCTTTTTTTCCCTCACAATTTACAATGAGATAAAGTACTTAAGGATCCTTTTCAAGAAGCAGTTTAGTTCTTGAAGAGAAAGGAACAAATTACATGGACCAGAAGACTGTATGTACTTCTACGCAAGCAATTTATATTACTCTTCAAATTTATGGTATTTATTACACAAAAGGTTTGCTCTAAAAAGTTAATTATTTGTTATAGCAAATGGTATTTTACTTCTATATAAAGACTTTAAAGACTGCTTTCCCTTATTTAGCTATGTTTTTATCTTGAGAAAATTATTAAAACGAATGCCATAATAAATGCTCCTTTATTTCTAGTCTTATTTAAACTGATTATTTAAACAGTGTAAGTGAATTATTTTTACAGCCAAATTGTTTTGAAAAGAAAAAAATAAAACTTGAAAAAATTTCTGCCAGTTTGTGTTGATTACTTTGTGAACTATTATTGCAAACACTATCAGGTATCCATGTTGCCTAGAATACTTCTATTTTTTGGCCCAGAAAAAATTTGTAGAACTTTACCACACATGCCTTTGATGATTTAACCCTTATATTAGGAACAGTTTTATATAACACATATAAGCAACAGCCTATATAACATAAGTAAAGACCTGGATTTTTAAATATTTAATTTAAAAATATTTTGTTTTGATCATGAGAAATAGTCCATGCTAATCTTACAGAATTTGTGAAATATTAAAAAAGAAACTGAAAAGGGGGGAAATAAATTATCACTACCCAAATAAAATTACTGATTATATTTTGTGGTATTTCCTTTCAGATGGATTTAAAATCATATTTTTATGATTTTTAAAAGTAGTATGGCTTTTTTATAATTAAAAAACAAACAGATGAAAATAAAAATCAACATTCAAAAATAACTACTATAAGTTTTTAGTGATTTGTTTCTTAGTACTTTTGATTTATAGACCTGCTTCTTTTATTTATATAATTTTAATTACATAATCTGTTAAATTTTATATTCTGAATTTTAGGTAGCATGATTATAGGGAAACATTTTTAATTGCTAAATACTCATCCATTGTATGGATAAACAACAGTTTACACATTTCCCCCTTTTCTTTAATACATGATTTGTTTCAATTTTTCTTACAGCTTAAAAAATATAATTAATATATTTTTGTACAAAACGTTCCCATAGTTTTTTGTTTGTCTCTTTCCTTAAAGTAAACTGCCATAGTATAATTGTTAGGGCAAAGTTAATATTTTTAAGTTTTCCAATACAGATTTTAAAATTGTTAACTTCTTTCAAATATAATTTGTCTATTAAAAATTCTATGTAACTCAACATAATAATTTTCAGTCCCTCCATGCTACCTCAAAGGGTAAGAAATCCTTTTTTTTTTTATAGCTGCAGAGTATGCAAATATACCACCATTTCTTTTTTTTAGCCAGTCGTCTACTGATGGGCACTTGTGCGGTTTCCAGATCTTAGCTATTGTAAGTAGCACTGCTATGAACATGGGTGCATATATTCTTTCTGATTGGTGATTTTTAAGATGTATTTCTAGAAATGGGATCACTGGGTCAAACAACAGTTCCATTTTTAACTTTTTGAGGAAACTCCACACTTTTTTCCATTGTGGCTGCACCAGCCTACATTCCCACCAGCAGTGTACTAGCGTTCCTTTTTCTACACATCATCTCCAGCATTGTTGTTTATTGATTTACTAGAGGCCTGGTGCACTAACTCATGCATGGGTTGGGCTGGGCCGGCCAGGGGGAGGGGACAGCAGGAGGTTGGCCGGCCAGCCCCACCCCCCACAGTGCATGTCATAGAGATCGGTCATTCCGGTCGTTCCATTTGCTTAGGGTTTTATATATATATATAGATTGATGGTAACCATTCTGGCAGGTATGAGAAGTGAAATAACCCAGGCAGAGAAAGACAAGTATCACATGATATCACTTATATGTGGAATCTAATGAACAAAATAAACTGATGAACAAAATAGATTCAGAAGGGGGTGCGGGGACGGGAAGAGATTAACCAAATAACTTATATGCATTGACCACGGACACAGACAATAGTGTGGTGATGGTTTGGGGTGAGGTGGGAGCCAGGTGGAGAGGGACAATGAAGGGAAAAAAGAGGGACATCTTTAATGTTCCCAACAATAAAAATAAAAAGTGATTTGGATCTGCAATTTTCTAAAAATTGCATGTATGAATACATATATATTGTGTATATGCATTCATATATAGTTGTATTTTATTCTAAATCTATATACTTTATCAACATATATTCATATTAATTGATAATATCATTTTGTAATATTTGCCTTAGAATACTAACATTTTTATTCTATTGGTCACAAGAAATAAAAACCAGCAAATATGATTAACACTGTGCTGAAACTGGTCATTAGAGCTTCCCCCTATGCCATACAGTTATTTAACTATTATATAAATAACTGTCAATAGAAATAAATATACAATTATTATTTCTCATTTTTAAGAGTCTATAAAAACTATTTGAGGAAAATCCAATTCTAGCAACTGGTGACCTAGTGATTCACAACAGCTGTTGCAAAAGGCACCAAAAAAGCTGAACCTAAACGCATCCTAATACACGGATGAGTTTCTCACATAATAATGAGGGAGAGAATAAACCCCTTCTTCCTTAGAGATATTTTCAATCATCGCAGGCAGCCGAGAGGCAGCAGACAGCAGGGTTCACAGTGCTGGGCCGCCAGCATCAGGGACTTTTCCTAAGAGCCGGGACCTTACTGTCACCATTGTCCTGGGAACTTCTGCCAATCCTCAGGACGCATCTGAGAGAAACTCTATCATCCAGCCGCTCGCCCAGTTGGAAAGATGTGAGTTAATATTAGGTGTATGCTAAAGGCAGAAGTGCTGGTGTGACATTCCTGGCTCTAGGCAGAAACTTGGAGAAACCCCCTTCTGAAAGTGAGGTGTGGACTAGGTTCTCGCAGGCCACAAGCAGTTTTCAAGTGTTGGTCTTTTTATCTAGAACGAGCTTCTGACTGGCAGAAAAAAACAAAAGTTGTGTTTAAAAAAACACACAAAACTATAGAAACATCTCAGGATTCAAATTGTTCCTGAAAACAATTGTTCGAAGAAACCATTAAAGATAATAAAGCAATAATAGAATAAAAATGCACAAATTGGAATTATGAGAACAATATTCAACAGAAGTTGGTGGAAAGGAAATCTGGTTATGGTCATTATTAGATATAGATAGTAGAAAGCCTCACTTTTATTATAACAGCATAAAGTGCAATACCAACTAGGTAGAGAGATTACAAAAATAGGAATGAAATCACAATTTGCTCATATCTTCATCATGTTGTGTGGAATTGAGACTTGTAGAAAGGAGGAAAAATGAATCTGAAACCAACAGCCATTATCTCATAAGGTCTTCAGACAGACCTTTGACCTGATTAGCGATACATCAGGAAAACTGATGAAATTTGAGAACTTTACACAAGGTTCATGTTGTCTTATGTCAGAAGACTGATATCCTATAAACGAAGGAACTTAAAACCTCACACATTAAGTACATGAAAGGGCTCACACTTCTCAAGCACCTATAACAGTATAAAGAAGGTCTGTGAGTAGTGAAATGGGATAAGAGCAATTTCAAATTAGTTTATTTTTATGTACTTTTTGTTATTAATTTGCAAGAAGAAAACTTTTACATTTGCAGTAGGACAAGGTTGGGGAATTACAACTCTAAAGTGCTATTTTATTTTTGTAAATGTGTAAAAACACTTAAAATATCAGAACCAAATGCTGCATGTTTTAACAAGTAAAAGGAAAGCTATCAATAATTTATAATGTCACACCATAAGAAATGTATGTTTTCATGATATTTAAATACATTTTCATAAACATGAAATAGAATGGCTCTTATTATATTTATGCTTATAAACTTTGAATTTACTGGAATATTTGAATTTGATTTTTAGTGAGGTAATATTTGACAGGATGACGAAAATACTTATAAGACTACTAGAGGCCTGGTGCATGGGTTCATGCACCAGTGGAATCCTTTGGTGTTGGGGAGCACAAGAGACTTGGTTGGAAAGTTGTAAGGAGAACATTCTAGTAAAAGGGGAGTGTGTGGAAGGCTGCCTGCCCTGTTTATCGGAATTCCAGCTTAGGGGATATTCAGGGGAGTGTTGAAGGTGGTGCCCCTAATTATCCCTTGACCTTTCCAAGTCTGTGCATGTGCAGACCCCCAGGTGTTTACTGGAATCCTTATGCTTAATCCCTGGATGCCCTTGCCTAGAGGACAATGTAAACATGTGTCCTCCCAAGATTACTCACCCTACTGATTGTATCGAAAGATAAAAATTCCAATAAAGGCCTGAAGAGGCAGGCAATAGAGGCTGCTCTAGCTACTAAAGCTGGGCAAGCCCTTAGCCCTCTCTTGCACAAACTGTCTGAGTAATCTGTTCATCCATCGTTCAGGAGATGCTGGTCAGCCCTGGCACTTCGGCCTGGCCTGCAGGAATCGGGAAGACAGCGGCTCTCCAATATACCCTGAAGGGTCCCGGATTGAA
Organism: Myotis lucifugus; assembly: GCF_000147115.1. Lineage (NCBI taxonomy): Eukaryota > Metazoa > Chordata > Mammalia > Chiroptera > Vespertilionidae > Myotis > Myotis lucifugus. Next base: position 5,906,583 of record NW_005871080.1, read on the forward strand.
AGAGGGCACAAGTCAGGCCAAGGGACCCCACCGGTGCACAATTGGGGCCGGGGAGGGACTGTGGGAGGACTCTAGGGTGTGTCTGACTGTCTTGCCCAGTCTCAATCGGCCAGACCCCAGCAGCAAGCTAACCTACCAGTCAGAGTGTCTGCCCCTGGTAGTCAGTGTGCATCATAGCAACTGGTCGAACGGTTGAATGAATGGCCGGACACTTAGCATATTAGGCTTTTATGATCTAGGGTTTGGTACAAAACTAGATACTTTTTTTGCAATTATAAATGTCACTTTAAGTAAAGGGACATGACTAGTTTGCATCTATTTGCTGTTTATCTCAAGGGCCTACCTAGAGGACATAGCATACACCTAGTATATATGCTCTAAGCATGTATATGTTTGCTGAATAAAGAAAAATTATTGAGTATGTGTTAAAAACCCCCACATGATTTAAAAAACATATCACTTACCAATAGTTCTTCATTTTAATTCTTGAAATTTGATGCAACCCATGAAAAAAATATAGGCTAGGCCAGTGGTCAGCAAACCACGGCTCACAAGCCACATGCAGTTCTTTGGCCCCTTGAGTGTGGATCTTCCACAAAATACCACGTGCGGGCGCGCACGTACAGTGCGATTGAAACTTCGTGGCCCGTGCGCAGAAGTCGGTTTTCGGAAAGGAGATAGACGAAACAAGTATACAAGATGAGTGTGGATGAGAGAGTTGGAAAGGGTCGACCTCAGCGAACGTACCTCAATTAGATTGAGGACGTTTTTAGCAAAGGCCAGCTTAGGAGTACCCTAATTAAGTTAATAACAATGTACCTACCTATATAGTTTAAGTTTAAAAAATTTGGCTCTCAAAAGAAATTTCAATCGTTGTACTGTTGATATTTGGCTCTGTTGACTAATGAGTTTGCCGACCACTGGGTTAGGCCATAATGAGATAGATACATCTGGGCTTCATGGAATGCATCTAATGCCAAAAAATATTTGTGAAATTTCAAAAAATACCTAAAATTCAAAGTATTGAGGTAGATTTTAATGTACTTTCAAAATTTTAATCACATGTTAATCTTTCTTTTATGATATTTCTAATTTATTAGACTTTAGTACTTGTTTGTTGATTTTTTTTATACTTCACAAATATGCTGACATGATTGTGTATATGTGGATGCCTACTGTGTGCTGTGCTATATCTATGTTATGTGAACACAAGCACAAATTTTGTACATACACATTTGTCCAAATGATGGTGCCCCAGCTTAAATTTTAAAGACAGGGAATAAGATATACAATCACATATGATCAAATAAACCAACCTTAAATGTCTAGGACTTTGGCTCTTGCGGGTTCAAAGTCAAGAGATGAATTATTCAGCACAGGCTTATTCAACACTTACCTCATGCCAGATACTGTTGAAAATGCTGGAAATATAAAATGGCAAAAATCTCTTACATCACAAAGTTTAGTTTTTATTGAGTAAGACAGGCAATAAACATGATAAATACATTTTATATGTTTTACATAATGATGTGCTAAAGAGGAAAAACAAATAACCTTTTAAATTATTATTATTATTTAATTTTATTAAATTTATTAGGGTGATAATAGTTAATAAAATTACATAGGTTTCAAGTGTAGAATTCTATAATACACCATCTGTATATTGCATTGTATGATCACCGTCCAAATTCAAGTCTCCTTTGTCACCCTATATATTTGAGTCCCATTTACCCTTTTCTACTTCCCTCTCACCCCCCTTTCATTCTGGTAACCACCATACTGTTATCTGTGTCTATGAGTTTTGGTTTGTTTGTTTGTCTCATTTGATTGTTGCTTTCAATATATGAGTGAAATCATGGTTCTTGACTTTTTCTGTCTGACTTATTTTGCTTAGCGTGATATTCTTAAGATCTATCCATGTTGTCACAAATGGCAGTATTTCATCTTTTCTGGTGGCTGAGTAGTATTCCATTGTATATATGTTTCACATCGTCTTTGATTATTGTTGCTTTTGCTATAACTCAGGAAAAAGCAACTGTGTAAATAAAGGAAAACATTTATCTCTTTCCTCTTCTCTGCCTAGCTCCTATTATTAAATCTAGGTTCTTCACAAGTTCTAGAATTATATGTTGTTAGGTATAATAGATCTTATACATTCTAGATTTTGGCAAAACTGAAACTACCCTGAAAACCCCTATTAAATGGATATATCCAATCTGCAAAAGGTTATGAGGCACATGCTAAAATAAGCAATATATTTTGAAACTAACATGAAGGAAAAGTCCTTTAGCTTTGTGGTCATATATGTACATCTCCATGTAGATTTATTTTATTTTATTTTTCTCTATGATTTCTTTTTTGAATTTTATTCACTATTTCCTCTTGGTATCATTTCATTGAGGTCTTTTCATCTTCCACTTTAAAGCTCTTCCATTCCTTGAGGTTCTTGATTCTTCATTATCAATTAATACTCCAATGTCTGACTTTTTCATTTCTCTGAATAGCAAAGCATCTTTTCCCAATGCTCCATACTCTTTCTATTTCCCCTGTAATCTGTTTCCAGGCAGTCTCATGACTTCAGTCCCTACTTTGCTGTCAGTAAGAATTATATCTGAATCTTCAATGATCCTTTCTCTCAATTTTCAGCTCCATAATTTCACTATCTCCTGGTGAACTAAATGTTTATGTCTAATGTGTACTTTAAATCCAAAATATCTAATGATGAACATGACAGTTTCATTCCCATAGTAGCCACTTTTCCTATGTCCCTTTATTCTATTAAAATTAAAAGTCTCTCAGAATTAAAGTTTTAGAACCATCCTTAATGTCTCCTCTCTAGTTATCTATACTTGTTCATTAATTACTGTTGTTTGATATCTATGAAATCTCTTTCTTTTTTTCTTTTTAATCAACATCAGGGCCATCATGTTTGGTCACTCATGTTGTGCACTGTACAATCCCAGGGCTCCTATTCACATAATCTATGATGGAAATAGCACCCATTAGAGGTGTAGAGTCATTTTCCTAGAGCATCTATATGACTTGTTCTTTTCTTTTAATCAAATAACTTCAGTATGAGAGGTAAAATTACATCTGATAATCCATGAAATCTGTGGCAAGCAATTTAATAGCTCTGGAACCAAATTTTATCTTCTGTAAGAATAATTGTAAATTAGGCAATTAAAAAACAAAAAAGCACAGGAAAATCAGTGCTTTACCTTGAGAGGAAATGCCACTGGGATGTCATGATGGAGAATTCTGGGTACCAGTAAATAGAATGAAAGTCTCAGGCACTTGATAAAAGAATGAACCATAGAAAATAAAGGTAGCATAAAAATGTGAAAGGGCATCAAGCCAAACTTCCCCACATCAAAACTTTCCCAGTATTGGACTGCATAATCTACTAAAACTGCTAAATAAATGTAAATATGAAATATTAAAAGTATAACATCATATTCATCTTTGCTTACCTTGTAGTGAAAACTCAAAATAGAAAAAAGACACTGGAAAGAATAAATAATTAAGTTAGACCTTCCAGTTGTTTTTAGCTCTATTCCCACCCCATATACTGAATGGAACTTCTGTTAAGATAAGTGGTATAGTACAATTAATAGTAATGAGAAAATTTGGTGCTGAAAAAAATGGTGCTTGCAAGCTATCCATTTATCTAACCCTGTCACTGAAGTTAGGTTATTAATTTGCATGGCAAACAACTAATACATTCCAAGTTTATTAATGTTACCATAAAATGATTGTCTTAAGATTATGATCTTTTTTCAATTAATTGAGCTAGCACTAAACATTTTCTTGTGATCATTAAAATGTTTGCTTTTATAGATAAACATGGCCTTTAAGATCTTCCAAATATTCTCCTCCAAACTTATAACCAGATAAAATCCTATGTAATAAAGAGGTGGTATGCAAATTGACCATCATGCCCTCGCACAAGATGCCGCCCCCATGTGGTCAAAAGATGGCTGCCACAAGATGGCCGGCAGAGGAGGGCAGTTGTGGGTGACCAGGCCAGCTGGGGATAACTGGGCCTGTAGGGGAGGGAGGGCAGTTGGGGGCGACCAGGCCTGTAGGGGAGGGCAGTTGGGGGCAACCGGGCCTGCAGGGGAGGGCCACTGGGGGTGATTGGGCCCGCAGGGGAGGGCAATTGGGGGGGACCAGGCCTGCAGGGGAGAGCAATGAGGGGAGACCAGGCAGGCAGGGGAGGGCAGTTGGGGGTGATCAGGCTGGCAGGCAGAAGCAGTTGGGGCAATCAGGCAGGCAGGAAGGTCAGCAGTTGGGAGCCAGCAGTCCTGGATTGTGAGAGGGATGTCTGACTGATGGTTTAGGGATTGGGCCTAATCTGGCAGTCGGACATGTCCCAAGGGGTCCCAGATTGGAGAGGATGCAGGCTGGGCTGAGGGACACCCTCCACCCCCAGTGCACAAATTTCATGCACTGGGCCTCTAGTGGTTTTATAGGTAAGCAAATCAAGACGCAAGATATTTAACATCTCATTGAAAGAAAATGGGATAGAAGGTAAATATCTTATTTTAAAGATTGCATCAGCTTCGTTAAAGATTTTGTTTTGATTATAATGAATTTTTATTTGTAAAAATAATGTCTTAAATAATTCAAAAGACATCTAATTAGTTTTTAAAGAATAAAAGATATTATAATGCATTATTCAAATATACATACTCTTGGAGAAAAATAATAAGGGCTTAAAATATAGGTTTGCATTAAAATAAAAACCAAATTGAAATTAGCATTTAACTTAAAATTTAACTTACTAGTCTACTTTCCCTGTCAACAATGAAATATATTTTAGCTAAATGTTGCTTTTGGTTTGAGGAGAAAATTGAAGAATGCTTTAATTTCTCATTAACTGCAGCATTAATCAGTGGTTAATTGCAATTATTTCGCCTCTAGATAAAGTGAAAGCAGAATTAGAATCTGACTACAAGCCAAATAAACTTTGTCTTTCTCATTGATTTAAGCATTTTTAAGACAGATATTCAATAAGGTTTGCTTAGCAAAATTTTGGTAGTGTTTGGTCAATGTGCTGAATAATAATTAAAGTCAGTTGTTAAGTCAAACTCTGTATCAGTGTTAACTTGTGAACATGAATCTTTAATAACACAGAACAATTTTAGCATTATATTTCCCATATCAGTGCATAATTGCAGTTAAGTTTTTTAGTAATTATAGAACATATTACCCTGCTTTGTGGATTTCAAATTTTATATTTAATTCAATTATTTATCTATTTTTGAATATATTCCCTTGTATTTGAATTACAAGCAATTTAAAATGTTATAAATTCTGCAGATTTCCCCAGCACTATTGATATCTCTAGCTAGTTCAGATGTTAAAGATACAAATTCTGGATCTTATCGGTTTCAACTTCTCTGTTGCATTTAAGAGCACTCTTTTGTTTGTAATACCGAGGAGAAAAAATTGAAGACCTAACCTTGTCTCAACAGAATGTCAGGAAATAAATAAAAATCCCATTTCAAAATGTGAAAATGTTAATAACATGCCACATCTAGTTTCTCAGTTTGGAAAAATGTGGTGGTTCTAAGCTCTCATCCTTTCCGAAGACCTATACTTAGAGCCTCCTTACACTATTGTCTTAACAGAAATGGCTCATTGAAGAAGCAACACCCAAACTTGGCTTTCTTTAGCTTTCCTTTCATCAGTGTCTAAATTATTCATACATTTTCTAAATCCTATGCCAACAGACCTCTGCAGTCAAATGCTAAGTGTTATTAACCTCCAACAAATTGGAGTCCCGATGAACCCATGTTCTTTTTCGAAATGGCTTCTCTGGTGGCTCTGTGAAAAGGCTCAGGCTACTTGGTCTTCCGATTTGATGGTTTTGATGCCATCTTTGGTGGTTTAGAAAATTGTTACAAACATTAAAATGCCATTTTGTTTCTATTCAGTAAATAGTTCTTTGCTATGTGTTACCAGTGGTGCGCTGGCGCTGTGCTTGGACCTGTTGGCCCTGAGAAGGCAAGGTGTCCACAGTATTGCTTCTTTTATTCAAGCACATTTGGGTAGGAGTCATTTTACAGAAGCACATTTCACATTTCCGTGAACTTCCTCAAACTGGGGCACTGGACATAATTTATCTATTTTATAACTTGAGTTAATAGTGAGACATGGAATTTTAATATACTCTATTCATTTGTATTTTATTTTCAGATGATTTTTCTACCTTCATACATAAATGTATACAGGGTATCCCCCACCCACCCCCCAAAAAATATACACATTATAAAGACAGTGCTAATTAAAATACATTTCATTTTCAACATGTAATAGAATCTACAGCTATCAGCTGTTAAAGTGTGTATACATTTTTGGGAACACCCTGCATGTTTCTTCTCTAGGGCCAAAAATAGCTTTCAGGATGCATGATGAAAATGTTGACATTTCCAAGCACATAGAAAAGAGGTCCATCCAGCCTACTCAGCCTTTTGTCTTCCAAACCTTAGTGTAGATTGGCAGTAAACTTCCTGAGAAAGGTGACAGCTCAAAGCTTTGGACTAATAATAAAAATTTACATCTGCCATTTCTCAAAAAGTGCCCAATGTAGCCTAGCAGCCCTAAATGTTGGGTTCTCTTCTGTGATTTATACCTCTCTTGATCTCTAATTATTCATTACCTTATAGCTCTTTAATGATAGTCTGATGATCTTTATGTTTTGTCCTACCTTTTAGAGTTTCTAAGCAGGAGGGTTGGTTTTGATACCAAATTCGCCGTTAGCAGAGTTGAATGTGCTCCTGCCATTAGTGAGCCCTCTTCTAATTGCCTCCTCCCACTCATGGGCTCTCCCTTAACTTTAATATCTGAAGAGCAGTAAGACCCTCAGTACTTGTCATTTGCATTTGTCATAACAGTGTTGACAATAAAGAGGGCAGTCCTCTTCAAAATTGTGATTTTTTGGCAAAGTTTCTATCAAACCTTCCAGACTCCAGTCATTTCACCGTTTTCTTTCTCATTTGTTATTCCCTGCTTCTTTCATTGCTGGTACTCCAGCCTTTGAAGTGTGGAACAGCAGTATGTTGCTGGTTAAAGGTAATAGGATTGTTTTAACCACAAAGTCAGCTGCAGGAGGAAGGAAAGGGAATATGATACCTTGGAAAGAAGGATGTCTGAATAGTGGGCTCTCCCAGAGAAGAATTTCAGACCATGTCCATTTTTAAAAGACTTTCCAAATGGGAACACCCGGGGAATCTATGGGGAGATATAGATATATGAGGAATTTCTACGCTAGTCATTGAGAATGGATAATATTGGCCCTAGCCGGCTTGGCTCAGTGGATAGAGCATCAGCCTGCAGATTGAAGGGTCCTAGGTTCATTCCAGTCAAGGGCACATGCCTGGGTTGCAGGCTCGAACCCCAGTAGGGGGCGTGCAAGAGACAGCCGATCAATGATTCTCTCTCATCATTGATGTTTCTATCTCTCTTTCCCCCTCTCCTTTTTTCTCTGAAATCAATAAAAAGATATATTTTTTAAAAAAGAATGGATGAGATCGGGCATTTGATGCAGTAACTGTGGCTGTTAGGAAGAAGTTCTGAAATGTCTGGCTTGTACGGAATTTGTATGCCATGTTTCAAATGAGGGTTGAGGAATAAACTGTACATATCCCCAAGAAAATAATTCCAAATGTCATTTATACAGGGCATGATCAAAATTGTGAAAAAATTAGTTTAATAATGAAAATCAATTTAGGTGCAACCTATTTAACATACTTATTAGATATTATATTAGGTTTACTAGAAATTCCATATAAATTACAACAAATTACATAGCTTATAAAAACAGAAATTCGTTCTCTCATACTTCTGGAGGCTGTGAGTCCAAAATCAAAGTGTGGACAAGTACATGCTCACTCTGAAAGTCCTAGGAAAGAATCTTTAAATTCTTCTTCCTGGCCTCTGGTGGTTCCCCGCAGTCCTTGGCACTTGGTGGCTTATAGCTGAACTACTTCAGTCTCTGACCCTGTCAATGGCTTTCTTCCCTCTGTGTCTCTATGTCCCCTGTCCTATTATAAGGACAGCACACATTGAATTTGGGGCCTATCCTAATCCAGTATGACCTCATTGTAATTAATTGCAACTGAAAATACCTCATTTCCAAATATTCTGAAGTTCCAAGTGGGCATAGTTTTTTTTCTAGGGGGGGAGGTCCATTCAAACTGGTACAGGTATAATTATCACCATTTATAACAATAGTTAAGTGTGCATATTATTCCATGTGCAGTACTGCCTTTGTTATTTTATTTTATTATAATCCTGTGTCCTAGATTCATATGCCTGGTCTTAGTTTATTTCATTTTTTCAATTATGGATTGGATTCAATTATCCATTCAACAAGCATTCATTTTGTCTAGTAGATATTATGTACTTTGCTAGGCACTTAGAATATAACAATGAATAATACATAATAGATGAAAAAACAGAACATAATGGGAGAGTTAAGCATCTAAATATCCAGCAATAATAAGTTGAGATTTTGAATAGCTATATGAGAAGTGATACATTCCAAGTAGAAGAAACGGCATGATAGATAATGGCAGCTTTTAAATAGCACAGTGAGTTTTGAGAACTGTAAGCAGCTCTATATGGGGAAAAGAATATAAGGAAAGCTTTGCTGAAAAGTGAAGCTAGGGAAGAATACAACAGCCATATTATTCATATCTTTATAATCTCCTAGACAAGCTGACCCATAATTCTCTTGCTATTGAATAGTCCCTAAAGGGTTTTAAGTTGGATGAGGAAGATATGATAGAAATGATTCAATTGATGTTTCAAATTTTTTCACTTGCTTCAAAACTCTATAAATTAAAGTTATTGTTGTCTACTCACCTCTAGGTTTGCACATTCTAATAGTATGTGGTATTTCAGGTTGCTTCTAAATTTTGGCAGACTATTTCTAAAAGAGATGAAGAGTTGGCTGACCACCACCTTCCTCCCAAAACTATCCACCACAGTAAATTTTAAAGATTTGATTATTACATGGGTCTTTACAATTTGAATTATTTAATTAAAATTGTGTTTGTAGTATTTAGTGTCCTATGTATACTCTTAAACAATAGGAGACATCATGACATTCTTTGAATTCTTTATTTGAAGGTATGGGAAATGTCACCATCCTGCTTCCCACCCCCATTATTATTGCTGTTGGATCTGTTTTAAAGTGGAAATAGAGGAGAAAATAGTGGGGGGTTTCTGATATGATACTATCTTGTTCAGAGTATCAATTATACATAAGACATAAAATCTATTCTTTGCTCACTGTCTTTTAACTGCCTTGCTCTGGTAAAACTCTTTAAAGGAGCTGGTTATAAGAAGCAGAGGATATTTTCTGTTGGCTTTAGATGATAAGAGCACTTAAGGTCAGTTATCCAAGTGGCATTGTCAACAGATATGAAAGCAAAAGAATAAACATCAACCTGGAATTTATGTGAAGATACTCAGAGATAGAAACACACGAAAGAGGAAAGGTACAGAATATAAATTTTTTAATGTAACAATAAGCCCACAGATTGTTAATGTAGGAAAACATGACCTTGGAGAATCATGCATTTAGGAGAATAGTATATACATAAAGCTTAGCACTCCTCTAAGACCATACAGATTTCTAGGAAAAAAGTCCCAGGAATTCAGAGGTGCACCTTCTTTTCTCTTTCAACTGGCTTCAAAGTAATAACTAATGTTAAGACCTTTATAAAACCAGTGGAAAATTATAAAAAAAAACAATAATTATATATATATATATATATATATATATATATATATATATATATATCCTATATAATAAAAGCCTAATATGCAAATTGACCAGTGGAATGACTGGTGGAAAGACCAGTCGCTATGATGCACACTGACCACCAGGGGCAGATGCTCAATGCAGGAGCTTTCCCCAGTCCGTAGGCCCCAGGCCAGTCAAGGCAGGTGCCAGTGGGAGCCCCCTGATCATCCCACCGTTCACTCCACAGATTGGCCCTGATTGCCAGCTAGGCCTAGAGACCCTACCCATGCACAGATTTCATGCATCAGGCCTCTAGTATATATATAAAAGCCTAAGTGACCAAAACGACCAAACCACCAGTTGATTGGTCACTGTGACGCGCACTGACTACCAGGGGGCAGACGCTCAATGCAGGAGCTGCCCCGGGGTGGTCAGTGTGCTCCCACAGCAGGAGTGCCACTCAGCTGACTGACCCATCCAGGGGCCCACCAGCCCAGCGGCAGCCACTCCCTCCCTCAGTAGTCTTGCATGTCCAATTTCCAGAGAACGGTCCAGGCACTGATGGACCGGTGCTGCTGGCATGATCTGGACAGTGCCGCTGGCCTCCTAGAAGTCGGCCTCAGGTACCATGGCTGCTTCCCCTCCTTAGATACTGCTCAAGGAAGAAATGATATAAAAGCAGCCACCAGGTGTCTCCCAACAACCGGCACAAACATCAGCGAGACGGATCTGGATCCCATGCTGGCAAGGGCGTTCAAGAGTTAGAAACATCGATAAAAGAGAAATATTGATCAGCTGCCTCCTGCACACCCCCTACTGGGGATGTGCCCACAACCAAGGTACATGCCCTTGACTAGAATTGAACCTGGGACCCTTTCAGTCACCAGGTCGACACTCTATCCACTGAGCCAAACCAGTTAGGGCAACTCCTTATTTCTTAAGTATAGACCAGGGGTGGGCAACCCCTGGCACGCGTGCCAAACATGGCATGCCAGTAACTTTTGCTGGCACGCGAAACCCTCTCTTATAATCTTCTATTTACAATTTTTGTGAACATTTGAATGACTTAAATGTTAAATTACAAGGAATTGGCAAGACACTTGATGTTATGTTTGGTTACATAAAGGCTTTTGAAAAGAAACTGGAAGTCTTTAAGAGGGATGTGGATGGTGAGAGATTTAGATATTTCCCAAACCTCAAGAGGCACATCAAAGACCTCCCAAAAGATGACAGAACAGACTGTCAAAGCCTTCAAAAGCTGTTTTAAACATCATCGAGTCAACTATTGAGCAGTTCTTCTCAAGATTTGCGAAATTCAGAGAACTGAAAGAGACAGCAAAATTCATGAGGTTTCCAGACAGCATGAAACTGGAGGAACTAAACTTACAAATGTTTTCATGGATAGACATGGCTGACTTTGAAATGAAGTTGATTGAATTTCAGAGTAGCTTAATTTGGAAGCAAAAATTTATTGACCTTAGAGTTGACTTGGAAAACATTGAAAAGAAGCGATTAGAGACAGGAGTACCAGAGAAAAGTGTTGAAAATGAACTATTGAGGACTTGGAATGCCATTCCAGAAATTTTTTTCTGTTTAAAAAACTTTGCAACAGCTTTACTCTCCATGTTTTCATCCATATATGCTTGTGAATCTTTGTTCTCAGTGATGAATTTTGTTAAGTCTCGTAATAGGAGTAGCCTGACCGATGAAAGTAGTAGCTCGTGCATATCTCTGAAGGTCACGAAATATAAACCTAATGTAAAATCTCTGTCATCGGTGATGCAGCAGCAAAAGTCCCACTGATAATATCAAATGGAGTCATAAAGTTTTCTGTCGGACTATCAGTGTACATGTATACATTAAAAAATAAATGTATTTTTCATCATCATATACTGTGTTTTTGTCGGTCAAATGAATTTTATTATTTCTTCAAGGTTCTTCACATACGTATACCTTAAGAGATATCAAGTAGGCGTAACATGTTCTCAAAAAATTAGGGTTGGCAGGCAGAAGAATTTTGAGTCAGAGATTTTGCTGGTTTTGGTACGCACTCACAAAAAGGTTGCCCACCCCTGGTATAGACTGAACATAGTGACTTCAATTCAAAGAGCACAGTATGGAAATGATGGGGTTAGGGGGAGGAGAATAACTTTACAATGGAGAAACCTGACAAACACTACCTCAGCTAGTTTATCAAGGTCAACATAGTGATATTAGGTTGGTAGGATATACCCTTGTATAATGTATTGAAATGGAATTATCTTTGTGGTCTTCCTTCCAATAACTCATACCCCCATTCTAATCATGAGAAAATGTCAGATCAATCACAATTGCCAAATATTATACAAAAATAGCTTACCAGTAGTCTGTCAGGGTGTTTAAAAACAAGGGAAGTTTGAGGAACCACCTTGGTCAAGAGTAACCTAAGGAGACATGGTGACTAAATGTCATGCAGCATCTTGGATAGATTCCTGGAAAGGACAAATGATATTAGATAAAACTGAAGAAGAATAAATAAAGCCTAAACTCTAGTTATAATATTATATCAATATTGATTCATTAATTATCACAAATGTACCAGACTAAAACAAGATGTTAATAATAGGGGAAACTAGAGGATATGGGAACTCCCTTACTACCCTTGCAATTTTGCTGTCAATGTAAACCTGTTCTGGCCATGGGAATAGATAGCCTAAGAAATTAAAATACAACATGTTTCTTAATTAGCCAGTTTCTCACACTTGAATATTAGTGTTAAGCTTCCAAAATTTTGATTCTTTGAGGTTAACATCAAAAGTGATATTTTTTTAACTAAAATGAATTGCAATAACAGCTGAGTAATTTTAATCTTTCTACATTTCTATATATTTTCATGAATTCCAGCTCAAATTCCTAATAACTGTACTTAATCTTTTTTAATTTTTGATTTTAGCTACAAAGCTAATGACATTTTATTAGGCTGAAAAAAGAAGAATTCTTTATTGTGTCTAATGCACTAGGTCTCACTTTTGTCATCTGATTTCAAAGCTCCCTTCCTATTCCAGAGGAAGTTGAACAGCAAAAACAATGTCTTTGATATGATTAGCAGACAGATCTAGGCCATCATATAAGGTGGGATTCAAGAGCAAGGAAATAGCTTTTAAGAAGCATGCTTCTACTTACACATTCAAATTAATGTTTTCTTCTAAGTGGTCACCTTTGGAGGGGTCATTTACTTAGTCTATGACACAGCTACCATTCAAAATATTTCAAAGCTTTTTGTTTGTTTTGTTTTAATTTGGCTTCAGAACCCATTTATGAGACACCTAAGAAAAGTGTTTTTGTTTCTGTGCATATTATTTATTTTAGAAACACTTATATATGCTAAATATGATGCAGGCCTTGTCCTAATATGATATCCTTTCTAAATGTTTACTTACTTAACTCTTATAACAACCTCATGAGGCGGGTAATATGATAATCCCAATTTTATTGATAAAGAAACGAAAGCACTGTCTAATGTTACACACCTAAGAACTTAAGAAATTAGACATCTGGCCTACGCAGTACCTGCTTAATGGCTACATCTTGTTACCTCTTACATCTAACTTTTATTTAAAAACTTCTATCCATATTTTTATGAGTGATAAAATACCTGTTAATATTATGTTTGTATTTAATATAAAGAGTCTTCTTCAACAGCTCTTCATAGTTAAATTTAAAAATTTGAAGCAAAACAAGAACTTGGGTCACGAAAGAGTCAACTATCTATGTACTTACTAGAGAAGAAAAATGGAAAAATTCCTGCTAGAAAAGTTATTTGCTTAGCCTTATGTTACTCAGAAGAAATAATATAGACATTGCCTTCTTTCTTGTAACTTCTAGCGAATTGAGGTTTTACTGAGACAAATGTAGCATCAATTCTCTTAGCCATCAATTCAAAACTATCATCATTCTTGTGTTGAGGATGTGCTATGTCAGCACTATGTTGACTTGCACCAACTTGATCGAACCATTAGTGAGTTGATCTTGATGAATCTATACTACTTGAATGAATTTGATGAGCTCTAAATCAACCTATCAGCATCAGTGTTTGTTTGTTAGTTTCCACTTAACTCTGTATTAGTAGACTATAGAAATAAGTAGCTAAAAAATATAGAATTTTAATTCTAGATTCAAACAATGCAAAGAAAAAGAATTGTTGATATATATTCATTTGTGCATTGTGATTTATTCTATTTCTTTATTTTTCTACGTACTAAGAATCAAAGATTTAATACAAGGAAGGGAATTGAATGACTTCAAATTAAATATGTTTTTATGAATTGTTTATAGGTCTAAATTTAAAAAGTAATTGCTTCTTCTCACAGGAAAAATTATTTGTAAAATGGTTTGTTTCACCATAAAATGTAACCTTTATCAGGATAATGATTATGTCTATTTCATTCACCATTGTACACAGCAAGTAATATAATGACTGGTACATAATTCTAGGTATTCAATAAATATTTATCAATGAATAAAGATTGGATTCTTACTATTATAATTAATATCCTTTTATAAGCTGGCAGGAGCAATTCATATAATCAGAACACTCTCATAATATTTTAGGATTGACTCAAGTGGCCTCAGTATTAGAGAAGCAACTGAATTGGATTGCCAGGATTAATCTCAATACCTTATATTTTTATAAAATGTTAACCTACTCTAACTGTATAATGCACACTCTAGTTATTTGCCAAAACAGTCATAAAAATAGCAAAGTGGGTCCCGTTGCTTCTGCTTGTGCAGATGATAAAACAGACTCAGGCAGTTTAAGACACTGGCTCAAGGGTCATTTACTGAAATCAAAAACCTAAGCAAGGAATAAAGCTTCTTCCCACAGAATTTAAAAGGGTGTAAATCTCCGATAGCATAAATTATTTCATGACCTAGATTCATCTTTTTGCATCTCAAATGAGGCTACTATATTTGCATCGTTGTGACTGCAGAGGAGAGAGAAAGCTCCTGGCAGCAGGCAAGTAGGGCAAGCAAATTAATCAGCTTATAAAATGTTTATAAACTCACAAACATTTCAGGAGCCCCCTGAAATTTCAGAAGTCCCCTGTCTTTGGTTCCGCTCTTACTAATTCTACATATAGTTTCTTGCAGAGTTTAGATCTGATGACCAGTTCAAATTTATTCAGTTTATTTATGTTTTAAATACTTTGAATTAAGAAACTAAAAACAAAACAAAACAAAAAACTGGTTGTCAAAAGCAATGGTATTTGTGAAATGTGTTGTGAAAAAGCCAATTATAATTTATTATGAAGTTTCTCTACACCTATTGTACATAAAGTAATGTGCTCTTCACAGCAGGCCCTACTTTCATTAACCTTTTCATAGAGGCAGTAACCTCATTCAGAAATCTTATTTCTGAATTGTGTGCTTATAGCACACACTAATTCCTTCTTACGTAGAGGGAAAAGGACAGCATGCAATTGTGGATGATTTTTCCGGTTTAAACTGTTAAAGGAGACAGGAAAAGATGAAGAATGACAAGAGGAGTAATTTCACCAATAAAGCTATTGATGCTCCTTTTCAAAGCATTAGTTTCTACTTTCTGTTCCTTATTGTTTCCTCCATTCCAAAGAAAATGTCATTTTTTAAATTAAATTTGTTGGGATGACATTGTTTAATATAATATGTGATCTGTATATGATGTCATTTTTTAAAAATATATTTTTTATTGATTTCAGAGAGGAAGGAAAAGGGAGAGATAGAAACATCAATGATGAGAGAGAATCATTGATTGGCTCCCTCCTGCATGCCCCATACTGGGGATGGAGCCCACAACCCAGGCATGTGCCCTGACTGGGAATCTAATTGTGACCTCCTGGTTCATAGGTTGAAGCTCAACCAGGCTATATGATGTCATTTTAAAAGAAAAAAAAAGTTGCAGTAAATGAAAAAGTGACACAGAGTGATGCCGTAATAATCAAGATAAATAACGAATGACATTTAATTGAAGCTTTTTTTTAGAGAGAAACATCAATTTGTTGTTCCACGTATTTACGCATTCACTGCTTGATTCTTGTACGTGCCCTGACTGGGGATTGAACTGGAAACCTTGGCTTATTGGGATGATGCTCTAACCAACTGAGCTACCCGGGCAGGAAATGACAAGTATTTAAAGGGAAAGGAAACAAATCACCAGGGTCTCTCTCTTTCTGTGTCTCTCCCTCTCTCCTTCAGTTCCTTTTTCAGGAGTGAGTTAATTCCCTCAGTAACTGAAAGGTAGTGAAAATGCCAAATTATCCATCATTACTCTACCTCAGGTATAAATCTTTTCTCTATTCAATATTTTATCTTGTTGGAAAAGACAGAAAATTCCTGATTCCTTTATATTTTTTCTAAAAACAACAACAACAAACAAACACATTGGGAAACTAAAGGTATATTCCCTTTGCACACTTTTACACAAAATATTCTGGACAGCCATTTAAGGTTTATTACCTTCCCTCTGTTTTAAATGCCCTTAGGTTTCTATAATCTTTGTGGAAATAGTAAGTAGAATGAATTCAAAGTTTGCCAGGCTTTCAGTTCCTGGAGCCTTTTGACTCTTAAATGATGCTGAAGCCACTTAAGTTTCTTATGTAAATTTATCTCTTCCAAAGAATCTGAAACCCTTCATTAGGTTTAAAAAAAATCTCTGGGCTATTATTTATTTTCTTTAGCATCAAGTCAGCCAGCCTTCTGGTGTTACTTTGATCTTATAAACCAGGCCTAGGAGCAGGGCTTTTCAGTGACTATGACTAGCAGCTGGCTTTATACTACATGTCTGCTTATTGCAAACCTATTGTATCCGCATATAAGTGGGCTGTTCCTTAGTTACTTTAACAATATTTAAGTTCCACTGCATCAAAATCCTTCATTCTCATGTCCTACATTTTTTCAGGTTATATTTCCTTTCTTATTCCTTTTCTCCATGGTAGAGTCTTCACTACTAATTTTCAGATCCTTCTGAGGCCAATTGCCTAGCAAAGTTCTCAAAAGATTTTTTTTTTGAGCATGAATGCCTATCTTCCATGGTCATTCCCAAATATTTTAACCAACTTGGTTCCCAAGTCTTGGTCTTATGAACAAGACCATTTTCTTTCCAACCAAGTCCTAGTTAAAATAACACTCATTATATAAGCAATGCATTTGCATAAATGTCTTAAACATACTCTAATGTCAAATAATTCTATATTGGATGTAAGCATCAGCTCTGAGCAGTTTTGCAATGGTTTGAAAGCAAGTCATATTTGTTTGAATAAGTATACACTTAATTTAGACAATATACATCTTCATATTCTTTCATAAAGCTTTTTACATACCATCATAAAATGTATTACAGTGAAAGCTGAATTCTGTTGCTTAATCACAAAAGTGCCCTAACTTAATAAATCATGAAGAGAATCAATGAGGCCTGAATTGAATGCCTGAAAGAAAGCTGCAATCATTCATAAGGAGTAACTTTGGATGATTACTGAATTCTCTAAAGTAGTTGAGACTACAGAAAACCATAAATGCTTTGTACAACAATTATCACTATCCCATATACCAACGGAGCCATTTTGGAAGTATTTCCCATAAATCCACAAATGCCTTAACTGGAACTGATGTGGACTATTTTTTCAGAACTCTATTGTAACTCTCAGTTACAAAGATTGCTCTCTGAATGGAATAATAATGTTCTTTTGTCAGGATGATAAATACTTGTTTGCAGATCTCTTCATCAAATGCTTTTGCTCAAGAGGAGAAACAACAAAAGGAATGCTGTTACTGTGTAGAATATAGAAATATTCACACAGAAATATGACAGAATCACATAACTGATTTAGTATAGCCTATGGATGATTAAGGGGCAGAGACTTAATTGATTAATTTCTCCCCTTCATATTCAGGAAAATACATCTCTTAAATATTGTGTTCTATGTGATAAGCACTGTGGTAAATAAAGATGACTACAATTGTTCTCTCTCCTCAAAATACCTCAAATATGAAGAAAGCTCATGATAGAAGCAAGAACACAATAACATGAATATGGCTGAAAAAAAAGGTATTTCCAGATATAGCCATTCACATAGTCAATTTACACTTTTCTCCGTCAGTATAGAGATTGTGCCTGAGTTTCTAAAGAAACTATTGAGACATTGAATAAACAACTACAATGATTGTTGAAGAGGACTTTCCAGTTCATTTGAAGAGAAAAATATACAGACTCAAAATACACAATCTTCATATGAGGGGATAGAAGTTGCCTCCAGAGCCAAAGGATTTTAGAGGTCTTAATTAACTAGCTGGTGACTGAATGAACTTAAAATAATTATAAATCTCATATGAGAAGTTATTACTCATGTCATATGGCCTGTGTTCATGACTTTGAATATATACAAATTAGTGACATATTTATTGAAGGAAAATGTTATAAAGAGTTAGCAGAAAGAAGTTATTAGGTATAAATGAAGGAAAATGTGTTGGTTGTATTTAATTCATGGATATATAGGCCACTAATCATTTTAATGATTGATAGATTCACAATGGCAAACTTAGTTTTAAGTGTTTACTGTCATATCAAAATAATGATATGTAAAAACATATTTACTGGAGTACATGATTGAGAGTCAGTTAATTCCAATCTGTTCCATGAAATGACTTATTTTGCAATGTGTTTTAATACTTGAGAATGCTTGGCCTTAGTTCACTGGAATCCGGAGTGTAGAAGGGAGAAGGCATCTGTATCTGCTCCCAGTGGCAACACTACTTCATTTACATAGTTCTCTGAGTCCTCTTCACATCTTTCTTCACACACCCTGGGTAACAAAATAAGCGCTGAGTATTCTCTGAAGTCAATGAGAATCTGTTATTAGATTAGCTTGATATGGGTATTGCAGAAATTATGATATTTTTTGCTTATGACCAAGAAAAACAGATGGTTGGGTGAGGAATGTGGAGGTTGTCAGAGAGAGCTCTTGCCAAAAAGATTTGGTGCTAACAGAATATATTCAGTCAATTGTAACATCTTGATGACACCAAATATAGAAAAGAAAGATGCTTTGGGTTGTCTTTGTAACTTATGTGATGACTGAAAGAAAACTGACTTAACTTGAGCTGAGTGATATTTGCCAATTCTGGAACAGAGGTCCACATTTTTAAAATTTTTTTTAAAAAAGGTGTCTTTGCTCATGTATCTGACTTTTACAATTAACTAATGTTTTTCACTTTTAAACTAAAATAAAATTGCTAATAATTAAAAGAGTCTTTAGATTATGTGATCAAATTAAACTTACTTATTTTAGAGACTAGAGGCCTGGTACACAAAATTCGTGCATGGGGGGGGGGCCCTCAGCCTGGTCTGCACCCTCTCCAATCTGGGATATCCCTCTTGTAATCCAGGACCACTGGCTTCTAATTGCTCACCTGCCTGCCTGCCTGATAGCTCCTAACCACTCTGCCTGCCTTCCTGATTGCCCCTAACTGCCTGGCTTGCCTGCCTGATCACCCCCAACCCCTCTGCCTGCCTGATTACCCCTAACTGCCTCTGCTTCAGTCCCGCCACTGTGGCTTTGTCCAGAAGGACATTCGGAAGACGTCTGGTCTATCCAGTATAATTAGCATATTACCCTTTTATTAGTATAGATAGACAGATACATAGCTCATATACAAAAAACCCCACCAATTTGAATCATTATATGATAGAAATAACCAATTTTAAGTTCAGAAAACAATTTCTTATCAGACTAGAGCATATAATTCAACATAAAACAAAGCAATTTTTGTGTATAATCTTCACTGAATCACAGTACAGAGTGGGCAGTCTATGGTGCAGCATGACACTAGAACAAATTTTAATGGCACTGGCCTGCTATATGCTCCTCTTTATGTTCTTGCCTCCCTCTTACTTTGGTCTACATTCCAAGATTATCATTCTCTTAGGCAAATTGTTTATACATATAACACATATATATTATATATATATAATACATATATATATATAATATCTCTGTTCTTCTTATGATTGTGTTCTATGATTATTTTTCCTTTCTTTATTCTTATATTTTATTTTCTTTGACAAGACACCACGGAGATTTTTAGTGATTAATGCCCTATCTCTGGTACTAAAGCCCTAGAATAACAATTAGTCATTCTATTATACTTTGTGATGAGCAATTCAAAAAACAGTGGAAAACAGGCAACCTTGTCCAGGACCAAATATGATTGAGGATGTCTCCAGGAATAGGAAGACATGCACTATAACGTAGCAGAGAAACAAATCAGATCTATTCATAACAGAGGATCCATATAATGGATATGGAGACACCATAGCATCTTTTAAAAAACATACAAAAAACTTGGAGTAGGACAAACCTAGATTTTAAAATAACACAGGCCTGAAATAAAACTAATTTCTTTTTCTTAACAACTATATTATCTTAGGCAAGTCCCAGCTATGTGAACCTATTTCCTCCCCTCCAAAATTAACATAGTGATACCGTTCTTTAAGGTTGTTGAGGAGCTGGAAATAATGCATACAAAGATTCACTATAGGACTGAAGACTGTCTTCTATTTTTATAATTTCCTATTCATAGTTGCTGATCAGAATAGGTGAGATAAATGACAGTAGTGTGGCATCCCTGATGAAAGCCAGATGCTTATTTTACGCTTATGCTTATTTTTGCATTTTCTCAAAGTATAATTGATGCACTAAAATAACATTAGAAAAGTTAATGCTAGGTTTTGAATTTAACTTTGACAAGTCTAACTTTTTTCATTTTAAACTAATCTTACATATTAGCCCTCTGTTTTATTAGACTGCTTAGTTATGAATTTTTCTTGAAGCTATAGACTTATTCTTGTATAAATTTAGTTTCTGAAAACTGACATGCATCAATATACATTTTTACTGTAGCAATTCTAGAAACTATTTCTATTTTCTTTGTGACCTAGGAGTGCTTATACTTCGCATACATTGTGAAAAAACAATATTTGTTTGATTTTAGATATCATAATAGAGATCTTTTAGATTGTCTGCCAAGCTCCCGGTGGGGGTCCTGGCAGCTATGATTGTTTTCGGCAACTTCACTTTCCTGGACATAGGTTTTGCAATTTGTTTAGACACCTGGATAGAGCAGGAATTTTTAATTGAGAATTCAGAGACACTAGTCAATTTTGGTTGTTTTCTGAACTGAAACTTGCAAACTACAAAGCAGTTGGGCAAACATCTTCTGCATATAAAATAGGAACATAGAAAGATGTCAAGCAGAAAGAGTGGAATTTAACATACTCAGATGAGTCAGATTTGAAAGGCTCAGTGGCCCAAAAATTAGAGAGGAGGGAAAGGAAGAGGGGGATAAAATAAATGAGAATAACCAGAGGAACTGCCTTAGTTCAGGATGCTTTTTTAGTTCTGCATCCCCTCTCTCCCAAAGGCTGTCATCACTACCTTCCCCTGAGGTCCATGAGCTATCGCTTTAATTTCATCCTATATTTCCTGTTTTTTAACACTAACCTGAATAGATTCCTGTTACTTCTTAACCATGGAACCTTAACACAGACACATAGCTATGGATGTAACATGGGGAACAAAGTAAATTGCACAGTTAAAAGAGGATAATTTAATGTGTTACACATATTAATATGGTCAAAACTTCATTTTGCTTTGAAAAACTTTCAAGTCTGAATCAAAAAGCAAGGGTCTATAGAAGTGTTTCTCTTTCGCAGGTAGAATGGAACATGGAAGTAATTCAGCACCTACCCACAGAGAAACAGTGTGAGGGATAAACCCGAGGACAGCAGCAGGGCACAAAGAGACAATTCCTAAGTCGAAAAGGTGTTAACATTCTGTAGAAAGAACAGAGATCAAGCTACTTTCTCACATATCACTGGAGTTGTAATAGCATGTAGAATCTGAATTCTGAGCAACTGCAAACCCAAAACTTAGAAGCTATTTTAGTTAGTATAATGTACTGGTATAATGCACACCTACCATTCCAACAGAGAATCCACTACCTCTAGAGGATTAGATGTTGGGCTAATCAAAGAGACAATCTGGACTGAGCCATTAGGAATTAGCCTGGCTAAGAATTCCCCTCATTCCTAACATGTTGACAAGTTTGTTCCAGTACCACACTGCACAGGATTAATGGATTTTCATGTATTTGACTCAAGTTAATTACATGGTTGATATTCTATAGTAAGAATATAGTCTTTCTCATAGAATTATTTTGTGTTTTTATATATGAGTTTTTGTTTTGTTTTGTTTTGTTTGTTTATTTTTCAAATACATTTAAGACAAATGAGAGCTGTCTGGGGGGATTCAACACATAATTCCCCTTCAGACTGTTTACCTTAGAAAGGCAGGAATAATAATGACTCTTAGAGAGTAGCCTTTATTAGAGCTTATTCCTATCTGTTGCCTCATACTACATATATAATTTTTTCCTACCTGCAATTAAGAAACAAGGGATAGTACTAAAATCAAATAGGTCAAATTGATGCCTTGATAGCCTTAGAGAAGTATTTTGTCCATAAACATAATTTGTTGTTTCTTAATCAGGAACATATAATATACAAAACTAGAATGTAAAGCCATATTCTTGCAAATGATGAAAAAAAATTAGTATTAAA
The DNA here is from genome assembly GCF_000147115.1 of Myotis lucifugus. NCBI lineage: Eukaryota > Metazoa > Chordata > Mammalia > Chiroptera > Vespertilionidae > Myotis > Myotis lucifugus. The sequence continues at coordinate 5,928,971 of NW_005871080.1, forward strand.
ATACAGTCATTTTTGCAATATTCTTCACCCATAATCTTGTTGGCAACATTTGCTTCTCATTAGTCAGCATCACTGCTACAGTGCTTGAGGCTATTCACAGCCCTTATGGTATTTGTTCAGTCTGTCTGCACACAGAAATATCATTGCAGCTCACAATTGATGACAGGAATTAGGCTGTTTTCCATTTTATGCACCTACCTAGTTCATTCAAATTGATTAGAGCCCCTAACTGTTGCTAACAAATTTTTTCAAAACTTTCTGCTGACTTCATAGCAGTCAATATTACCTCAAAGCATCAATCTTGTTTAGAGGGTTGGTGAAGGCAAGAATGAGTCAATAGTAAGATGCATTTTTTTTCTAACTTACTAGGCACCAAAGGTCGGGTAGCATGTTTAGAATCCTTTTGTGAGAAACAAAATACAGGGTGGGGCTAAAGTAGATTTACAGTTGTTTGTATAAAAATAATGCAATAATAAATGAACAATGCAAGGATAAATGCTGCATTTTGCATACTCATAACTGTACACCTACTTTTGCCCCGCCTTGTAGGTATACTAGCACATGTAATAAATGACAGAATGCTATTTCAACAATAGAGTTGGGAGGTTTCCTAACTGAAAAATGGATTACCCATGGACACAGACAATAGAGTGGTGAGGGCTTGGGGTGAGAGCAAGCTAGAAGGGGCAATGGGGGAAAGAGGGGACATATATAATACTTTCAACAATAGAGATTTTAAAATGGATTAAATGAAAAGAAGAGGATATGGAAACTCTTAGTGGAGATCAAGCCAATGAGGTGTACGAGGGAGAATAAGAATGCCTTTGGGACATTTCTCATTTTAAAAGAACAAAAATGCATAGTTAGCTCTATCTAAGCTGAGGGCCTACAACATAATTGGAACTAAATAAATATTAGATGAATGAATTAATAAATGAAGAATAATAAGAAGAATTAATGTGTGAGTGTACTTTCCCTGTCCATTCTGCTAAATGAAGTGTCTAAACATTGAATTTCTCCTTTGTCAAATGACAAAAGTTTGCATGGAAATTGAACACAATAATAGCAATGAAATTTAAAATAATACCTTTTGTCTATAATTTATCATTTTCTGCTTATCTGCATGTTTTAGTAAAATGTTTTAACCCTGTGAAATCTAGGTAAATGAATGAAATAATCTTTTTTCCTGGAACACTTCGTCTGGAAGAAGTGCAATTATATAATTTTATACAAATGAGAGAGGGAAGTAATCAAAAAGAGGAAACGGTGGATGTTCAGACAGTGAGTTGAGAAATATGTAAACATTAAAGTAGCTAAGTTTTAAACTTTTAAAATAACTTTTAAGTATGGTTTTACTGTTATAAAATGTGCATTTATTATATAAATTTTTCATAGACAATGAACCAAAGCAAAAGAACTCCCATAACCTCACTCAATTCATAGATATTAACACATATGTATGTTGATTTCTAGAATATGTACAACTAGAAAGATCACTGCGGCAATATTTAAAATAGCAAATCTCATATTAGTCAAAAGGTTTACTAAGGTTTACTAAATGGTTAGTTAAATTGGGGGTAGTCAAACAATAAAATATAAGGCAACCATAAAAGAGATATTTTTAAAGCACATTCAATACTATGGAAAGATCCAGATAATAAATGCATGCAATACACACACACACACACACACACACACACACACACACACTGGAGTCCTGGTGCACGAAATTCATGCACCGGCGGCGGGGGGGTGTCCCTCAGCCCAGCCTGCACCCTTTCCAATCTGGGACCCCGGTGGGATTGGGCCTAAATGGGCTGTTGAACATCCCTCTCACAATCAAGGACTGCTGGCTCCCAACCGCTCACCTGCCTGCCTGCCTGATTGCCCCTAACTGCTTCTGCCTGCCAGCCTGATCAACCCCTAACCACTCCCCTGCCAGCCTGATCGACACCTAACTACTCCCCTGCTGGCCTGGTTGACCCAACTGCCCTCCCCTGCTGGCCCAGTCACCTCTAACTGCCCTCCTTGCCAGCCTAATTGCCCCTAACTGCCCTCCTCTGCCAGCCTGGTTGCCCCCAACTGCCCTCCCCTGCAGGCCTAGTCACCTCTAACTGCCCTCCCCTGCCTGCCTGGTCAGTCTTAACTGTCCTCTCCTGCCAGCCTGGTTGCCCCTAACTGCTCTCCCCTGCCAGCCTGGTCAACCCTAACTGCCCTCCCTGCAGGCTTGGTTCCTCTCAACTGCCCTCCCCTGCTGGCCTGATCACCCACAACTACCCTCCCCTGCTGGCCATCTTGTGGCAGCCATCTTGTGGCCACATGGGGGTGGGCATCTTTGACCACATGGGGGTGGCCATCTTGTATGTTGGAGTGATAGTTAATTTGCATATTACCTCTTTATTATATAGGATATATATATATATATATATATATATATATATATATATATATATCTTTATATGTCTACTTATATCTATCATTGGAGAGTCAGCATAGCAAAAAATAATAACTTACTGGAAGAAACCAAATAGTTCCAAGAATAAATTAAAATGGAGAATTATCACTGTTGAGATTTGAATGGTGGTCTGGGAAATCAAGTAAAATACTAGTAATAGCTCAAAACACTGAGCAAAACATAAAGAGATGAAAATCACAAAGTTGAAGAAAAGAAGCAAGGATTCAGACACAGAAAACACAATATGTGAATAATGGACATTTCAGAAAGAGAAAAAAGAACAGATAGAAGGGAAAGCATAATTAAACAAATAAAAATGAAAATTTCCCTCTCGTGAAGAAACACTTGAGTCTGCAAATTAAAATTGTTCACTGAATTCCAAGCAGAATTGGTGGAACACAGACATAAGTGCATCCTGTCAATATTCCTGAACTTAAAGAAAAATCTTGTAGTCTGCCATACATAAAGCTGAAGCTATACACAAATGGAATGAAACATTTCTCATCAGTGAACCTAGGTGTTACAAGGGAATATAATATAGATTCTTGAGAGAAATAGATTTCAATCCAACAATCTTCTATCCAGGTAAGAGAACTACCCATGGAAATAAAATATTAGAGAATATGTAAGCCTTCATAAGGTGTATTATCCTCATACATATTCAAGCAAACAAATTAATCAGTGATCTCAGTGGGGGAAGAGAAGAAACAATACTCTGGTGAGTAGTGAGTAAGGTCATGGTAACTAATAATATATAACCAGTCGTAGTTATTGTTTCTTAAAGTAGAAGATACAAACTGCTATAAGGAACTGAAATTATTAAACAGTCACAACAAAAACTGCTAAATAAGGATGAAGTAGAGAATAATTAAAATACTTCCCAAAGCCTCATCTCTTCATGGGAATGTTAGAAGTAAATGTATTCCATGTCTTATTTTCTTTATAGGAGGGAAAGAGTATAGGAAAAAAAGAGAGTTGGTGTGGATAAATAGTTGGCAGTTTGTGTACAGTGGCTGAGGCTGTATGTTTGGTCAGGAACAACACTAAAAGAAATACAATCATAATGGAAATCAACCAAGCCAAGCATGTTAGTTATTACAGCTAGGGTAAATGGGTAAAATCTGTGTAGTCTTACATGGCTTCTTGTGTTACCTGTATTTCTATTTTAAAACAGGAGAAGGAAATAAAATCTGAATTCTAATTCAAATACCCTCAGAGAAATCTTGTGGAATTATTATTTTTTTGGTCCTAAAATAAAGAATATTTAAGATATTTTATAGAGCTTTATGTTCTTGACTTCTCTTTAAAATCCTATTAAAAATAAATTATTCCTTTACCTTCCCATGTATACTATCTCAATAAAAGTCAGAAAAGTTGAGAACAAAATGTCTAAATTTCCTTTCAAAAATGATGTCCTAAGCAAGGATCCCACTCTACATATAGGCAAGGATCACCAATGTCCCTTCCTGAGTAAAAAGGAAACAATACTCCTGTTTCATCATTTTCACAATAAAGAATGAGCAAAAGCTTTCTGAAAAGAAACTTAAATCTAATTTGTTTGCCAAAGTAGATTTTATTTAATTAAAAATTATATTGATCAAACAAAGTTTTATTGAGTGCCACTTATGTGCATAGCACTGTGATTGTTATGGGATAAATACAGATGAATATTCTGCCCCGTTAAAGGATTTACACACACACACGCACACACACACACACACACACACACACACACAAAATCTATATATATAAAACCCTAATATGAAAATAGACTGAAAGGTGGAACAACTGAACAACCAGTTGCTATGATGTGTGCTGACAACCAGGGGTCACGTGCAGAACATGGCATGCGTCAGCAGCAGGGGGCAGAGCATGGAACATGGCGAGCATTGGCTGAGGTGGGATGGTGGAGCAGGTGAGCAGGGGTGCCAGACCAAGGCGGGGCTCCAGTCACTGTCATTAGGGTGAGCCTCTGGTGGTTACTGAAAATTCTTTGCTCTCATGCTCTGCGGTCCCACTGGGCCCTTGCACCCACTGCTGGTGCCAGAGCTGGCCCCAATCACTCAGCGCCATCAGCGGGTGCGCATGGTGGCTGCTGGCCCCGGTTGTGCCTGAGGGCTTCTCCACCTCCCCCCTGCTCCTGAGAGGCAATTGGGACAGCAGCCGCCACTCACACCCACTAACACTCGCTGCTAGCACTAGCCCCAATCACTCCACATTCTCAGCGGGTGTGAGCAGGGCTGGCGCCATCAGCATGTGGATGCAGTGGCGATGGGAGCAGGGCTTCCAGCAGACAGGAGACTGGGGGCTGCAGTGGGAAGGGCCAGGAGGGGGCACTGAGGATGGGCTGAGACCCGCCCCTGTGCCCACCACAGCCTTGCAGCCCATAGTGCCTTTCAAGGTGCCCAAATTCATGCACTGGGCCCCTAGTATTCTTATAAAATGGCTGCTGGAAACGGTGGTGGCTAAATGCAAACTTTTTATAAGTAGGTAAGAAAAGTTTCAGAGAAGAACCACCTGGAGAGGGGTTTTAAGGATACTGAGGAATATTCCTTGAAGTCTACAATGGGAAGAGCATCTGTCAAACCACAAAAGTATGAAATAGTTTGAGAATACTGGCCAGTATTGCATTGTGTATGGTGGTGATATACGGTGCAAAACAGAAGCTGAGATGAGACGCTATAGGGGAGGTAGAAGCTTGGCTCCAGTCTGCCTGTAGTTCATGCTGAGGTTTTGCACTTGCCCCTGTAGGCAATGCAGAGACATTGTTCAACATTAATCAAGACCTTCCTTATTAAGACCGGTGACTTGGTCTCTTATTCCAAATTGTTGATAAGCTACTGTGAATTTTTCATGCCTGGACAATAAGATAACTCTTTTTAACAAAACATTTTAGTTGCTAATATTGGTTTTAACATAGTGTAATGAATTAAGCTAAGTTAAAAATCAGAGTTGTAGAGTTTAATATTTGTTCTAATAAAAAGTTTTCCAAAGGACATAATATACTTTCTAGTAGTAGTGGAGTCAATTTGTATAAGCCTCTCTCACTTTTGGAAATAATGCCAAGAGGAAGAGAGATGTACTATATGATGTAGTTTATATCATCAGTCTCAGGCTCACTAATTTACACATTTTAACATTTCTAAAATCAGAATGTGTTTATAATCAATGTCAGTTCACAACTTTCATTCCAGATTGTTGGTTTTTCATTTTTCCAGCAGGAAATAAAATAATAATACACTCTCTCAGATTTAGTGAAGCTACTTTATCTGGTGATAATTTCAATGGAAATTTATTCTCTACAATAAGGAGCAAAGTTTTCATTCAAGTACAGTCTCTGAAGTTTGGTTGGGAAGAGTAGAGCTCCCTGTGAATAACTCTATAATTTTGATTTTTTATATTTTTTCAAACTGAATAATTGCAAAATCTTCAAATGTGTAGATAAAATCAGAAAAACTTGAACCTTTTTAAATTAAATAATTTAAAAGAGAAACAAAATTGAATTATGTAATTCTTAAAATTGAGCATGGGAATAAGACTATATTAGGGAGAAATGTATAAGTAAATATATTTTTAACCCCAAATCCAGAAATTTTGGTTTTAGTCTTAAGTTTTATAATATGTGGTGAATACAAAATGTTGAAAGCATTTTTACCTGCTGGGTATAAGAAATATAATAAACAATTTCAAAATTGCAAGTTATTAATATCCTCTGGTTGAAAATTTCACTGCATATTTAAACCTCATGAATTGATAATGATTCATCAGCTTGCAAATGTCTCAGTTTTTGTATAAAGACTATATGTCAGAAGGTTTGGAAAATAAGCAATATGCTAAAACTAGTTTAAATATTTCAATAGAATTAAAATAAGCCCAGAATTAACATTTATATTTGCATTTATGGAAATTGTTGTTGAGGATTTGCAACACATATTGGCTGTCATATCAAGATATATATTATATATACATATATATATAGAATAAAATATCTGGTTATTCTGTTTGATGTCTTGATAGCTTTAAAGTTTGCCTTTTTTATTTAACTTATATCTCTTTGAAAGGAAATAACTGTGATCCTCTCTCTCTGAAGGGAAAGGTGTCTCTCTCCTGTGGGTTTATAAAAGGTAACAGAAATCATGAAAGGATGATAGATTAGTAAAATATTATTATTTATTTTTTTAAAAAAGAATTCAGTTTTTATTTTTATTTATTTTTTTAAAAATATATTTTATTGATTTTCTACAGAGAGGAAGGGAGAGGGACAGAGAGTTAGAAACATTGATGAGAGAGAAACATCAATCAGCTGCCTCCTGCACACCCCCCGCTGGGGATGTGCCCGCAACCAAGGTACATGCCCTTGACCGGAATCAAACCCGGGACCCTCCAGTCCACAGGCCGATGCTCTATCCACTGAGCCAAACCGGTCAGGGCAGTAAAATATTATTTTTTAACTGTGCTCAATATTAAATAATTCTATATCAAGACTATTAATATTGTGCCATTCCATAAGAAATCATTGATGAGGCAATGATTCTCTTCAAAGAAGCAGCCTTGGGGCCTAAGAATCAAATAATTTTGGACCTAATCCTTCACCATAAGATTGCCCTCCCACTCATGTACATTGAAGCTGTCTTTTAAACTGGTTTATGAAAAAAAATGCAAGAGAATTAATATATATACTTTTGGCCCTGTGCACAAAATCCCCCCTCCCACCGGCCTGATCACCCACAAGTGCCCTTCCCTCTTGGTCCCTAACAACCTCTACCTCGGCCCCGCCACCATGGCTTTGTCCAGAAGAATGTCCAAAAGGTCTCCTGGAAGGTCTCCCAATCTAATTAGCATATTACCCTTTTATTAGTATAGATAATCAAACATATAGTATATATTATAAATACAATAATACAATACTAGATAGATAGATAGATAGATAGATAGATAGAAAGATAGATAGATATAAAAAGGTAAAAAGGAGAGGGTGGCTATGGCAAAAACACTGATGGTTTTCCATCCAATATTTGCTCCCTCACTGTCTGCCTTTCTGCTTTCCTATTAGAACATCAGTTCTGGCTTTATAATACCTGGGTCTAAAACACACCTAATTCTCAGGTATTCAGTTGGTCTGAGGTAGGACCTGAGAACTCCCATTTTTAACTAGTTCTCAAAAAGTTACTGATGTTGCTGGTTCAGGGAACACAATTTAAGAACCACTAGGCTAAGCTGATAATAGTAATTCCAGTGCTATTCAGATAGTAGACACCTGAATATTCATACATACGAGTTGATGACTGTTGCCCATTCTAATTAATAATGTTCTGTTCTACCGAAAGAGAACCATGCTATACTAATTAAGTAGTTAAATATCACCCCAAATAATTCATTTTCTTTTTCATTACTGGCTTAGAAGTGTCCAAGAAATTTAATTCCAGCCAATAAGTAATGAGAAGAGCTCCACTGAGAACTTGTGAAAAACATTCTTCTTGTTGTTGTTTTTTAATGCATAGAAAGACTGCTGGATCTGGGTATCGTCTCCTATTTGCATGTGACACATGAAGATATGGAAGCTGCCTTTGTATAAAAATGGGAATTAACTTAAGAAGATAAGCCACTCACTGTAAAGGGCTGAGCATAGACACAAAGGGAGATGGGGCCTTGATGATACTGTTGAGAGGTCCAGTGTAGGGACTATCCATCTTTATTTGTTTATTTTTTGTTATATGAGATCATATGTGCTCTGAATTTTAAGCCCTTTCACATCATTTTATTTTTCTTGCAGCCAAAATCATCCTAACTGATGCAATGGTTAAACTATCTAGCATAATTAAATTAAAAAGTACTACATCTCAGAAAGGATATATGCACCCCTATGTTCATAGTAGCACAATTTATCATAACTAAGATTTGGGAACAGCCTAAGTGCCCATCAGCAGATGAGTGGATTAAGAAACTGTGGTATATCTACACAATGGAATACTACACTGCGGTAAAAAAGAAAGAGTTCTTGCCATTTGCAACAGCATGGGCGGAACTGGAGAGCATTATGCTAAGTGAAATAAGCCAGTTGGAGAAAGATAAATATCATATGATCTCACTCATTTGTGGAATATAATGAACAACATAAACTGATGAACAAAAACAGATCCAGAAACAGAGAATTATCGATCAGACTGTCAAACCTCAGAGGGAAGGTAGGGGAGGGTCGGGGTAAGGGGGTAAAGATCAACCAAAGGACTTGTATGTATGCATATAAGCCTACCCAATGGACACAGACACCAGGGGGGTGAGGGCATGAGTGAGGGGGTGGGGGGGCAATGGGAGGAATTCTTACCATTTGAAACAGCATGTATGGAACTGGTGAGCATTCTAACTGCCCCTAACTTCCCCTAACTCAGTGGTTCTCAACCTTCTGGCCCTTTAAATACAGTTCCTCATGTGACCCAACCATAAAATTATTTTCATTGCTACTTCATAACTGTAATGTTGCTACTGTTATGAATCGTAATGTAAATATCTGATATGCAGGATGGTCTTAGGCGACCCCTGTGAAAGGGTCATTCGACTGCCAAAGGGGTCGTGACCCACAGGTTGAGAACTGCTGCCCTAACTGCTCCCCGCTGCTGGCCTAATCACCCCTGACTGCCTCTACCTTGGCTCCCGCCACTGTGGCTTTGTCCTGAAGGAAGGCAGGGCAACCAGAAGATATCCGGTCCACCCAGTCTAATTAGCATATTACCCTTTTATTACTATAGATTTCCAATGTTATGTGATTTATTTTCATCTGTTTGGATTTAAAAACAAATCTAACAAGGTCAAACTGCTGTGATTATTTTCTTGTTGACAGAAATCAGGTGAAGCTTGCAAAATAGCAGTTTTAAAATTTAAATAAAAGTTTCATTTGTCAAAAAATATTTTTCTACTTGCTGATTACTTTGAAGTAAGGTGAATTTAGAGAAAGAAATACTACCTTTTGAAAATCAACTCATTACTGGTTTTTCATCATTTAAACAAAATTATCTCTTTTGCCAATATATTTTTAATATTCCTCATAGATTCCTCTATATTGGAAGCCCATCTCTCTCTTTTTATCCTATTACTAGAGGCCCGGCGCACAAAATTTGTGTGTGGGTACGGTCCCTAGGCCTGACCTGTGATCAGGGCCATCTTCCCCAGCTACCCCACCCCCCGGCACCACCCACTCCCGGTTCCCTGTTCGCCATCGGGTGATCGGTGCCTGATGGCTGGGGGAAGGGACCAAGAGGTAGGCTGTTCCCGCCTGTTCACTGGCCCCACCACTGCCACGGGTGGCCATCAGGTGATCAGAGCCTGCCGGTGAGGGAAAGGGACCAAGAGGTGGTCAGTGCACCTCATAGTGACCAGTCCAGCGGTCATTCTGGTCATTCTGGTCATTCTGCCATTAGGGTCAATTTGCATATTGCCCTTTTATTGTATAGGATTAATTATGTTTGGCTTTGATATTTCTGGACAGAAAACATTGAATTTTGCACTGACAACTCTCTGTCATCTTGACAAAATTAAAGAATAGTAATGGGGCTGAGGTGGGAACAGTGGGACCTTTAAGGTATAGCAAAAGTAGTGAGCCCCGTTAGTTGACATGAACCCCCATAATTCATCATAAAGAGAATTAATGCCTTCACTCTCACTCTCCTGAGTTCACAGCCAATTGAACTGTACACATGGATAAAACATTTAAAAATCAGACGTATAGATATATTTACTGCTAATGAAGTTAATTGAAGAACATGATTTGAGGGGTCAACAGGAAAGTTAGCCAATACTTCTAAATTCAGCATATTTATCTACCCAGTTGGACAACTACATCCTGCCCAATGAATGTCTTCTCAGGAAGGCAAATGTGGAAAGATGGTGCAGAGAAACTAAGTTTCTTCTGCCAGGATCATTCATCAGCTAACACATTCCTCCCTGGAAGAAGCGAGTAGGGCACAACGCAGATGGAAATGTTTCTTCCATGCAAGAGAAGTGATGAGTAACTCTCTCCCTCATACCCACACCCGATATGGACTTTTTAGTTTCCTGTCTCTGATCCAGCTTAACAATTAGGCTTGTAGTCAATAAAGAATGTGGAAAGAGATTAGCAATTCAACCAGCTTTTCCACGATACCTAGTATTGTACTGCTTCTTCTTTTTTGGTAATTTAATGTTCTAAAATAAGTCATAAAATAGTATGAATATAACAACTCTAGTACTGAAATATTCTATTTTAAGTCTAATCTCTAATTGTATCCAGGTACCTTGTCCAACAGAACTTGTCAGGGTTATGCAACACAAAAGTCAACATAGAGATGCCCATGATTTAAATTAAAATCTGAAGAAATTAAAAATGCAAAATGCAAACTTTTCTCTTTGCAAATGAAAGTAAAATGTAATCAAAGTCGAAAGTAATTATACAAATTTAAAAAAAAATGAAGTCTGAAAAAATGTTTCAGCCAAAGCAGTCTTTTCTCTCTCTCCCTCTCTCTCTCTCTCTCTCTCTCTCTCTCTCTCTCTCTCTCTCTCTCTTTCTTTAATCCTGGGTAGATTTGGTGTTCTTTCATCAGCAACCAGCTGAATTGTCTTTAAGTACATTATGTAAGGCTTCCTCAGCACATTCAAAATTTGAATTAATCTAATGCAAATTCATTAATATTTAAATTTTTGTGTATTGTTAGTATTAATTCGTAATTGAATACACATATGTACAGTACAGTCTCCCATCATAAATTTTAGAAACGACTCCCCAGTTGCTAGAGTCTTGTCCTGGGCAAAAATGATCTTTCCAGACCTCAACACTTTGTGCCAACCAGACAACTGATGTTCATCCTGATGAAAACCACAGGAGAGCCTGTGGGAGGGATAAAGCCACAACAGCTTTCTAGGGTTCAGTCTCACTCGTCTGCCTACCACAATGGTCCACAGATCATGACTTATAAACTGAAACTCAGTGAGGAATAAATATCTCATTAAGAGACTTTATGACATAATATCTGCCTTATTTAATGTTTCCTTGTGGTGGGGTTCGAGAAATTTACCTTTATATATTGTGTCTTCTCTCTGAGTGAGCCCACGGAGACACTCTAACTTTCTTACAAAGTAGAGACATTTATAATTCGGCAACTACAGTTACCTGGATTTACTTCATATGCCTTCCTTCCTATCCAACATATTCAGAATCTCTTAATGTTTACTTGCCCATTAGATCTATTTTTCTGTTTCCCTGGAATTTACTTACTCATTTCAGTATTCTTTTTGAGATCTTGCTTTTCTTTTTCTGTTTTATAACACCAATCTCCATTCATTATTTCATCATAATAATAACTAAAATACCCTCCCCTCTTTTCTTATCACACCTTACCAGCAATTAGATCCAAGCACATCTTTCATATTTCTTACCTCACTCCTGGCTTGTTCTTTAAGATTATAACTATTTTCAAAAGAAAATCTCTATCTTAATCTTTTTTTACCCTGATATTTTTATAATTTTCATTGCTTCTATTCTGAGAGTTGTACTGAAATATATTCTCAGTACAAATGGTACGTAATTTAATTACCATTTGAATTCCTGAAGAAATCTGTTTGATAGAGATCAGAATTTGCAAATACAGGTCCATGTAATTGCTTTATTCATGTTTGAGTATGCAATAATTTCATTAAACTACTTTCTTTCTCAATCAGAGAAGATTTGTTATACTCCATATCAACAATCTTTATACAGTTATGAGCTAAATAAGTATAATGGTTGGGTCAAAGATGGACCACATTATATGAGGCTGGTCCCATAAAATTATGATTAAAATTCCTATTGTCTAATAATCTTGCAGCCATTATAAAATCATAGTATAATAGAATAAAAGAATCAGTCCTTCTGACTTCATCTTGTTTAAGACTGACCAGTTCCCATAGCATGTTGGTTAGCAAATTCTGCTTACTTGTGAACATAGATATATTAATCATAAAAGGAATCTGACTTATATCCTAGGAATTACTCTGCTCTAAACTACTTTTCTACGGAGATAAGGAAAAGTATGTGCAAAAATAATTATTATTTATCAAAAAATATATAGCTTAGCATTATGGGGACCATAACAACCGGAATTTGTTGACCAAAAGCAAAGCAGTTGCACCCTCCTCCTCAGGCCCTTGCTTGTGTCCAGATGTCTCTAGTCATCCCTTCCCCTGACATAAAATATGCCTGAATTTTGTACTTTCTCAAGATGGTTCTTTAGGAAACACGTCCCCTGTTTTCACAGCTTGTTTGCTTTCTAAATACATTTGCTTTTCATTGACCCCACACCTTGTCACTTGACTTAGTGCCAGGCTTATGGCCAGTGGTATGAGCTTTCACTTGGTTATAATGCATTATACAAATGCCATTGTGTTACAATTGTCTGCAATATTCAGTACAGTAATAAACTAAAGAGCTTTGTAGCCTAGGTACTGTGGAGAACAGTATTTGTCACCCCAAAATATGTCTCTTTGGCATAGGGTTATTTAAGGCTGGATAATTTTAAGAAACAGCAGACAAGAGAAACTCTGCAAACCATGTAGAAGTTACTTTTTGTAAAAGGCATTTACATTTGTAAGGGAAATCTCTATTTGTGAAGGTATAAACCTCCTTGTACCAAGAAGAGGGAAATGACTTTATCTTTAGAAACTCTTACTAATACAGAAGGCAATGACTTAAATCTGCATAACAACCTTTCACTTATTTACTGTGCCTTCCCTGGTAAATTCCATGATGCTATGATGTTTTAATTAAATTATTTTGGAGTTGATCCTTATTTCTTTTAGCATGCTTCTTATTTAGCTACTTATTAAAGTTGAATGCTAGAAGTAAACACAGTTGTGCACCAATATTTACCCAACAAACACAGTGACAATTAACAAACTCTTCGCTTCAGAATGTTGACAAAAGAACATTCAAATAAAACTGAGGGTGCTAGTTTAATATCTAATTTTGATTTAACATGTAGCCCAAATATTCAAATCCGTTTCTTCACAGAATGCTCGAAAACCACAACGCTTTCCCTTACATCCTTGAGGCAGTATGAAAGAATGGCCAGTCCCTAACTTTCACAATAATTCTTAACAAGGTTCAAAGAGTAACTGCCAAATTTTATAATATATTTCTATTGCTTTTAGTGATTGAAATTAAGAATAATTATAATTATAATTTAATTTAACATTTTTAACTTAGAGCCCTATGGTAAATACAAATTTAAATATTTTTAAATTTTAAATTATATGAATATCTTTTGTTGCTGGGATATGTAATGAGCGATCAACAAAAGTCTTTCAAGCATGAAAATATATTATAATAAAAAAATTATATGAGGAATGTAGAATGGAAATATAAGATCAAGGAAAAATAAATGATATAAAATATTTATTGTTAAAAATAAGCTTATTTATTTTACTTTTTAAAGACAACAGGTATTAAGTTACTATGATACTATGATACTTAGAGTACCTAGAGTTTTATTTAAGCAGTTATTTTATTTGTTTTATTAAGCAGTTATTTTATTTTAAAATAATAATAGCTACACTAGAAATGATAGTCTTCATAATTATTTTAACCTATGAATAAAATTATAATGATTAATTAATACTTTTAAGAAATACATAGTTTTTTTAAATTACTGTTTACATATATGAGCAAAATACAAAAAAAATGAAGATACAACTTTATGTAATAACTAGAGGCCTGGTGCACTAAATTCATGCACTCACGGGTGGAGAGGGGTCCCTCAGCCCAGCCTGCGCCCTTTTGCACTCTGGGAGCCTTCGGGAAGTGGGCCTAAAACATCAGTCAGACATCCACAGTGCTGCTGTGAAGGCAGGAGAGGCTCCTGCCATTGCCACTGCGATCGCCAGCTGTGAGCCTGGCATCTGGCTGAGCAGTGCTCCCCCTATGGGAGCACACTGACCACCAGGGCGCAGCTCCTGTGTTGAGCGTCTGCCCTCTGATGGTAGTGTGCTTCATTTTGTCAATTTGCATATTAGCCTTTTATTATATAGGATATCCCCACTTCCTTTAATATGTTCGCTAGTAAATTTATTTTCCGATCTCTGCATGAAGCCATAGACTAGGTCCCTGGAGTCTAAAGTCATTGTCAACACTCTTATACTTTATACAGATGGAGTCAACAGGGTGACTCCTCAGCCTATGGATGAGACACATCATTCAACGATGTTAGCTTCTCCTCAATTCTTTCTACTGATCCCAGCTGCAGCTTCAAATGACATTCAATGAGCAGAATTCAGACAGCTGATCCAGTGCCGATTGACTAAGCTTGGCACGCAGCCACCGTGCTCTGTAATTTCATAGCTCCTGCAAGTTAAGGGCCAGGCCTAGAGGCCTGACTGAGAAATACAATAAAAGTAGCCAAATATTAATCCACCCACAAATGCCTAGAAGGCTCTATAGGAGCATTGTTTTACTAGGACTGCAAGGCTTTCTATTCTGTACAAACTAACATTGGCCTCATGGTTGCCTATTTTGATGTGTACAAGACTCAAGTGAAGGTCAGTTGAAGACATCCACCCCTTATACCCTTATTAAGACTTATTCATACTCAAGCCAATTCCTATTACATAACAAATGGCCCTGGGTCTGTAATGATAGTCACTCAAAGTTTCCATAAACTGCAATGCTCCATGGAGGACAATCCCATTTAGGCTTTTACCTAAATTAGTTAAACTGATTAAGGTGGAAACTTAATGCAATCCCCATGACTTCCCATAAACTTTGATGTCCACTTGTTATTTTGGTCACTGAGTACCAATCTGTTTATTTCTCAATTTCCTGAACAAAGATCAAACTGCTATGGTTTTAGAACACTAATACCAGTAAGTATACCATTTCCCCCCTATTCTGAATTTAGAACCATTCAAATAGCAATTTCTAGGAGGCAAATAAAATTCAAAATGTCAGCCAATTGGATACATCCATTGGAAAGCACGTCTTTATACCTGCAGTGAAAAGAACATGCATCTCTCCTCAGTCTAAATCTTAGACGAGCCTGCCCATAACACTAGGCAAGAATTGTCTCATATCTGAGATGCCAAAAAGAGAGAGAGAATGAGTCTATAGTATTTTCAGATTTTCTGTGGGTTAATTCCATTAGTGACAAGAATGGATACACCTCTGCCATTGGCAATCAGATTCTTACTTGTTTTCTGTGAGGTGTAAATATTAGAGAGAGACAACAGATCTGCTACTCTAGCCAAAATCCCTCCACATGAAAATATTAGCTCTAACATGATAAATACTGATAGTAAATCTAAGCTACTACAATGGTTAATTTTGTGTCAACCTGGTTGGGTCATGATTTCCAATGTTTGGTCAAATCTCAACACAGAAGTTTCTGGAACAGCAATTTTTAGGTGTGATTAATATTTAAATCAGTAGAGTTTAAGTAAAGCCTATTACTCTCCATAATGTGGGTGAGCCTCATTCAATTAGTTGAAGGTCTTAAAAGAACAAAGTCTCCTGAACCGCGCGTCCAGCATGGTCAGTGGTGAACCTGAGGAGGGGCCGTGAAGGATTAAAGAAAACAGACAAGAGAATATAGTTGGGGCTAGGTGGATCACTGCACCTGGATGAGGACACAGTGAACCCACCTGTAAGTCAATTCTTTATTTTATAGTCAGATCACAGAAAACAAAACAAGGGAGTTGTCAAGATATTTACAATGTTCTTGCGAGTTTCAAATCACTTCTTTCCTGCTATTGCAATTCTCTGAACTCTATCAAGCTTTGTTTTGGCAGCACTTGCTGTACCTCCCACAGCCCACATCCCTCAGCTACCTAGGACTACAAGGTCGGACTATAAGGTCAAGCTTACATAAAACCATAGTCTTTGGCTACAATTGTGCTGGGAAGGCTTTGCCACAATTGTATGTGGCTTTGCCACAAGAGGACCATGCACTCTCATCAGTCCGAGGCTTGATCCTGTCCAAATGCTGTAGCCACTCTCCACAGTCTCCCTAGGAAGAGATATCTGCCTTTGGAATAGAACTGCAATCTAGCTTTTTCCTGCCAAGCCCCTACAATCAAATGAGACAAATCCTTAAAATTATCTATCATCTATCTACCTATCATACACATCCTATTGGTTCGGTTTCTTTTTTAAAAATGTATCTTTATTGTTTAAAGTATTATAGAGGTCCCCCCTTTCCCCCATTAACCCCCCTCCTCCCCACTCTTATCCCCTCCCCAAGCCTTCACCCCACTATTGTCTATGTCCATGGGTTATGCATATATGCATGTAAGTTATTTGGTTGATTTCTTCCCCCCCCGGCCCCCCTCCTCCCTTCTGTTTCTGTGGAAAATTTAGACTAATATACTTAGTACAATCTTCTAAATATAACTCTGGATTTCAGCAGAATTTCTCTCTCTTGTTGGAAAATAGAACTTTTTAAACTAAAAAGTTCTGAGTTCTTATAATAGTTACCTTGATCTTTAAGACAGTAGATCCATATTGAAAAATGTCATATTAATGACCACACTTGAAATACATTGGGGGGAAAACTCTCTGGGTCCTCAAAAATAACCTATAATTTTTCAGGTTTAATATCTATCAACTTGAATTATTCTATTTCTATATTTGTTTTCCCCCCTGGATTTCAATCTCCTTAAACTCTGAATTTGTTCCTTCTTCCTATATACTTAAAGTGAATGATACTCAGGAGTATAATAAGCACTCAATAGTTTTTCATATAAATAAATTAAATGACAACAGTCTAGAATACTGAAATTAATTTTAAAAATGTAATTTACTTCTTTTACCTGCATAAAATTTAAAACTCTTGCCTGCCTAGTGATAGTGTTGCAGCATTACTTTTCAAAGAATGGTAGTTCTTCATCAGGGATGAAAGCTTTTAAAGTACATGACGGATGGGGACACTTACGATGAACAAAAAATGCACTGAATATACTTATTAATTGTAGAAGTTAACTAGTGATGCTATAAAAATTTAGGTTATGCCAAAGCAAATATATTTTAGATATCATATATTATATATTGCTTTAATTGCCATTTGAAAAAGTATATATGAATTAGGCTTTTCAACTCCCTTTCTTCCCTCTTTTTATTGTTCATTCATATCTTTTAATATTTCGTTCACCTGTAATGTACAATTGCTGATTTCAAATTATCTTTGGTTGCAACATCTTCCTCTACAGACAGATCTTCATTAATTGATCTAACTGTGTAATTCCATGGCTTTACCTAAATTACTGAAAACATGATCACAAATTAAAATCTTAATAGACATTATAGTCATACTAAAGGCCCGATGCATGAAATTCATGCAAGACTAGGCCTTCCTTCCCCATGCTGCCGGTACTAGCTTCCTTCTGGCATCGGGGACCTGGGCTTCCCTCTGGCCTCAGCTTCATTTGGAAGGACATCTGGAATGATGTTTTGTCTAATTAGCATATTACCCTTTTATTATTCTATATAATAAAACCCTAATATGCAAATTGACTGAACAACGGAACAACTGGTCACTATAATGCACACTGACCACCAGGGGGCAGACACTCAATGCAGGAGCTGCCCCCTGGTGGTCAGTACGCTCCCACAAAGGGAGCATTGATCAGCCAGAAGCCAGGCTCACGGCCAGCGAGCACAGTGGCAGTGGCAGAAGCCTTCCCCGCCTCCACTGCAGGCAGGCAGGCAGGAGCGAGGGGTCCCGGACTGCGAGAGCCCCGGACTGTGAGAGGGATGTCTGACTGCTGCCTAAGTTGGCAGTCTCGGTCTGAGAGAGGGCACAGGATGGGCTGAGGGACCCCCACTCCCTCCCTCAGTGCACAAATTTTCTGCACCTGGCCTCTAGTTATAGATAAATTGTAGTATTATTTTTTGTGCTGATTGGGCTATTTGAAGGTAACTATGCATACATAAATATATTCCCATGCTAATAATAGTATATTATTTGGTTGAAAACAGTTTTCTACCACTTTGAGACATTACCTGAACTTCTGTCATCATTATTCGGTGGTTATGGTTGTCCCCACAATGACCTTTCGATGTCATTGCTTTGGGAACATCCATTTTCACTGGAACAGCATATTTGAATACGAGACCTTAAAAGTCAATACTGCTCTTCCTGTGACCTACTTTCCGGATGACAATGTGACACATGGGAAATACACTTTGATGAATGAGGGTCTTTGTTGAACATTAGAACAAAAAGAACTAAATTGGGTCTCCAGATATTAATTATTCTCAAAGGCACAGACCATCCAGTGATCTTCAAATTGAGGGACAATTTTACACTTTAACATGATTGAGCGTGGAAGCGTTTTAGACCTGGAGTGCAGTAAGCAATATTACAAATGGGTTAGGAAGAAGGAAAAAAAAACCTCACGACCACATTTATAAATTAAATTGAGAATGGTAATGTTCCCAGCCCTTAGACAGTTTGGCTAAGCAAAACTATCTAATTCAAAATCTAAAAAGAAAGGATAACTTACCCTCTTCTGTCAGTCTCTTAATAACCCATGGGCAGCTTGCTTTGTAACAGATCAAAGCACTTTAAAAACAGATGGATCTTGATCAAAGTCAACATAAATGATTTGGATGAATGCTTGATATAGGTAAAATAACAAGCAAATGTGTCTTTTGCCTTTTTATTTTTGCATAATGATAAGTTATTGTAATCTTATGTGTAAAAGTATATATAATCAATTTATCTTGTGAAATGTATACTCTTTATGTTGATTATGCAGATCCACTCGTGTTATGAGATCAGATTAAATAATGTATATGAAAATGGTTTTGGAAAATATAAAACATTATACAAATGAAAGTGATTATTATGATTATAATCTTAAATAGTGAGAGTAATTGCTGTGAACATCTTAAAATATGCTTGCAGCTAGGATAATCAGTCTGTCAGTTGTATTTATTTTATGAGGAAACACACAGAATTCTGTATTATGCCAACTGATAATCTTAAATGAATATGTAAAAGATACATGCATATTACATTCCAAATGCCAACATATGAATTATGGTAATATTAATACAGACTATATACTCTTGAATAATGGTAAGAAAAACAGCTGCAACCAAATAACTTCAATAAAGGGGGCTAAGGAGACAAGTTTGTGTTTTCACAAAGCAGGGTAACTCATAGGTTGAGTAGTATAGCGCCATGTTGGCAATTCAGTATACTATAATCCCAAGTCTGATTAGAACTGTTGGTTTTTTATTTGTTTGTTTGGTCAATACTGTGTCACATTTTCTCTCCCTCCCTCCATCCCTTTTTCCCTTCTTTCCTTCCTTCCCTCCCTCCCTCCCTCCTACTTTTCCTTCCTTCCTTTCTTCCTTCCCTCCTTCCTTCCTTCCTTCCTTCCTTCCTTCCTTCCTTCCTTCCTTCCTTCCTTCCTTCCTTCCTTCCTTCCTTCTGCCTTCCTTTCTTCCCAGAGAAAATGTAAGCTCTTTATGCAGAAGATTATAAATCTGTATTGTGGCTTACAAAAACAGTTTTCAATAAGTAAAATGTACACTGTTGGCTGTGAGGTTTTATTTTACCCTAATTAAAAGCTAAAAGAGTATCCTGTTACTGTTTCATAGATTCTGGCAGAAGACACAAGACTTCTGAGTTAGAGACAAAGAAAGTTTACAGTCACAGCTAAGGAAGCAGCAAAGAATTACTATATTTGTTTTAGTCACCATAATCCACATCCCCCAAACCCGGGTGAGATGATGGACCCAGTGAGATGCAAACAGTGAGCTGGATTTTGGGAGAGAAACAGTGAGTTTGGGGAGTCCACTGCTTCCACAGCAAGCAGTAAGTGAGCTGGGTTTTGTTTGCATTTGTTTTTCAGGTTGAGGGTTTTTATTTTTCAGGTTGGAACTTGATCCCAGTGGGAGGCGTGCAGGAGGCAGGAAGATGTGAGTTAACTGTGATAACACTCAAACACCCAATGTGCAATAAAATAAGTTCCAGCTAGCAAACAACACTGGGGAATGTCCTGTCTCAGTCCACTAGAGAGCAGTCACACCCAGCAAGACCTGTAGTAGGAATAAAATAAACCCAAGGATAAATGTCTCTCCCAACATGTGCCATGTTCATAAATGGTATGTATAAATATGATAAATATAAAGGTGCACATAGATAAATAATATAACTGTGCTAACTCTCTCCAAATTAATTCATCAGCCCAGCCTGCATCCTCTCCAATCCAGGTCTCCTTGGGAAATGTCCGACTGCAGGTTTAGGCCCGATCCCAGGTTCCCTGTTCTCCATCCCTGGTTCCCAGGGATTGGGCCTAAACCGGCATTCAGATATCTCTCTCACAATCCTGGACTGCTGGCTCCTAATCGCTCACCTGCCTGCCTGCCTGGTTGCCCCTAACTAGCCCCCCCTGCTGGTCTGGTCACCCCCAACTGCTCCCCCCGGACCGGCCTAGACATTCCTCACTGTTCCCCCTTCCAGCCTAATTGCCCCCCCGTCAGTCTGGTTGCCCCCAACTGCACTCCCCCCACGCCGGTCCAGTCTCCCCTAACTGCCTCTCATGCTGGCCTGGTCACCTCTTACTGCCCCCCAACCCCTGCCATCCTGGTCACCCCTCACAGCTCCCCCGCTGGTCTGGTCGCCCCACATAACCTGCTGTTCAAGTCATTTGGTTGTAGGCAGCCATCTTGTGAGGGCATGAGGGTTAATTTGCATATTACCTCTTTATTATATAGGATTGATTAAAATAAATTAACTAGATGTGGCTAA
Source organism: Myotis lucifugus (assembly GCF_000147115.1). Taxonomy (NCBI): domain Eukaryota; kingdom Metazoa; phylum Chordata; class Mammalia; order Chiroptera; family Vespertilionidae; genus Myotis; species Myotis lucifugus. The sequence continues at coordinate 5,950,178 of NW_005871080.1, forward strand.
ACTGTGATAATCCTAAAAAACCAAATCGGCAATTAAATGTTACAAAATTATATATGCCATTTACACAAGTAAAAAAGAAGAACATAATTTATTATTTATGAACTTAAAATACTACAAAAGACACTATACATAAGGAGAGTATACAACCAGTTGAGGATAGTTATTACCTTTTGATAAAAAGGAAAAGGGGAAATAGAATCCAGTGGGAAGCTTTCACTGTATATGAACTGTTTTATTTCTTTTAAAATAGAGAGAGAAGCAACTATGGAAAAATGTTGAGTTCTCAAATCTGGATGGTGGGAATATAAATATATATCATAATTTTTGTTTCTGTCTGTATGATGAAAATATTTTAATATTAAATTAAAGATAAAGAAAAAATATAAACACTTTGCTTGCCAGTCTAAATAAATGAATGCATGCAAAAGCATTAAGATTGTTCCTCAATAGCTACACCTACTGTGTGATTAGTTTTGAGCATGAGCTATGCTGTTATGTTCAGGTTTACAATTTAATCATAATCACTGTGAAAAAAAAGAACATATGTTAGTTGAAAGATAACATTTTCCTAGGGCAAATGAATGTGAATAAGCAAGACAAGTTCTGCTTGGAAGGCTATTAGAAATAGGAATTAAATATTTTGACCCAAAACAATGTCAGTCTTAATATTAAAAGCTCTGCAATGAGGAGTAAAATAATCTCTGGGATCTGTTTATCTGCGCTATTATGTTTTAACGTCAGATTGTATTAGAGGTATTCTTCTTTTTACAGTTTCTGATTCATTCTACTAATGTATTTTAACAATGCACTCAAATATTGATAAATTGACATAATCTTTTTGAAGCCCTGTACCTTTTGAGGTTTCAAAATAGTTTTCTCTGTTTGTCTAATGCTATGTATTTATGCTTGTTTTATTTTATTTTATAAACTTTATTTTATGATTTGAAAAATAATGCCATGTTTATCTATATAATAAAGAGGTAATATGCAAATGGTCTGTCATGCCCTCCCAAAAGATTGCCTCCCCCCTGTGGGCACAAGATGGCTGCCACAGAATGGCCGGCAGGGGAGGGCAGTTGTGGGAGATCAGGACAGCAGGGGAGGGCAGTTAGGGGTGACCAGGCCAGCAGGGGAGAGTAGTTGGGGCGACCAGGCCAGAAGGGGAGGGCAATTGGGGGCAACCAGGCCTGCAGGGGAGGGCAGATGGGGGGACCAGGCCTGCAGGGGAGGGCAGTGGGGGTGACCATGCCGGCAAGGGAGGGCAGTTGGGGGCGACCGGGCTGGCAGGGGAGGGCAGTTGGGGGCAATCAGGCTGGCAGGAGAGCAGTTGGGCATTGATCAGGCTGGCAGGGGAGTGGTTAGTGGGTGATCAGGCTGGCAGGCAGGTGAGTGGTTGGGAGCCAGCAGTCCCGGATTGTGAGAGGGTGCAGGCTGGACTGAGGGACAACCCCCCCTCATGCACTGGGCCTCTAGTTGCATAATAATAATAAAAAACACTCCAAAATAAACAAAGAAACAATCACCACCATACTTTTTAACACGCACAGTGATTCTTAAAAACATTTGGTTCCTTTTAGTACTTTTATATGCAATGTATACCATTGCTTTTAACATATTTGCAATCATAATATACAATATAAACTATTATTATTGCTTCTGAAGTTTATTTTGAGATACAATCTATCATTTAAAAGTCTTCCTGTTACTTTAAGAAGGTGGGGAGGTGGGTGGGTGGGTGGAAAGAGATTATTAACTGAAGAACTTTTATGCACACAGACAATAGTGTAGTGAAGGGTGCTTAGGCAAAAGATGGAAGAAACTGTTAGAGAAATTACACTTTAAGACTAATTTAAGGTTTGAGTTGGAGGAAAGTTGTGTATAATCTGAAAGACCAGGAAATTTTTCCTTACCAAATACTACTATGTAAGTGATCAAAATCTCTACTTTACACAAGCTGCCAAAAAGAGAATGAAATTTTGTATCTACGTGAGTAATTGCTGAATACTATGAAAAACACACAATTTCCTGTCTTGGTTTGATCTATATTGTCTCTTAGTTTGATCTATTTGCAGTTTTAGTTTCTGCATTCAAAATTTTGTAGAATAGGGTTGAGAGAATCAATAAATGCAGTAAGCCTCAATATATTGATAAAAACAACAAAACACTCAATTCCCCACTATGATAAATCTCTGAGGGATTTTAAGTGACATATTGTGTTACAGAATAGTTGAGAAAAATATTTATAAGGGCTAGGATTGCATGGTAGATAAATTAGTCTGCTTGCATCTTTACTTTCTCTTGCAAGAAAAGAAAACTTAATTTCGCTTTAAAACTATAAAATATTTTTGCTAAATTACATCTATATGCATGTATATGGAAACCAAACAACCCAAACATTAGTCAATCAAAAGAATTCAACTGGAATTTTTTTTCCTCACTCATTTTGATTATTGAAGTTTTACTTAAATAGGCCTGAATTTGTGTGTGTGTCTGATGTTTGACATAATATTCTATTAAAGGTCTGCACACGCACTATTATCAAATGCAGTATCCACTAGATACATGTGGCTAATGAACATTTAAGATGTGCTAGTCCAAATTGAGATAAATGTAAAATATATACCAGACTTTAGGATATCTACACTAATAAAAGACAAACATGCAAATTGACCGTACCTTCGCTACACCTTAAGCCATGCCCACCAGTCAATCAGAGCGACTATATGCAAATTAACCCAACCAAGATGGCGGCCGGCAGCCACAAAGCTGGAGCGAGCAGGAGGCTTGCTTTTTCCAGTAATGGAGGAAGCCAAGCTTCCCCGCCTGCCGTGGCCCAGCTCTGAGCTCCACTGAAAGCAACAAAGTTTTAATTATAGAAAGTAAACAAACCCCAGATACCTGCTTTCAGCCAGCCGTGGCCACGGAGCTGGAGTGAGCAGGAGTGGGTTGCCCCTGGAGATGGAGGAAGCCAAGCTTTCCGCAGGCCTCCGCTAAAGGCAACAAAGTTTCAATTATAGAAGGTAAATAAATCCCAGAATAAAAAAAGAAAAGAAAAAAAGGAGATGCTAGGAGCTAACGTCGTCAGGGGGTTTGGCCAGCCTGAAAACGGCCCTCAGCCCCTCACCCAGACTGGCGAGGCACCCCAGTGGGGATCCCCCACCCTAAAGGGGGTGTGGCCAGCCTGAAAACAGCCATCAGCCCCTCACCCAGGCTGGCCAAACCTCCATGGGGTGAGGGTCCCAACTGGGGTGGACATCCTCTGAGGGGTCCCACACTGCAAGAGGGTATAGGCCAGGCTGAGGGACCCCCCCGAGTGCACAAATTTTTGTGCACCGGGCCTCTAGTTTTATATAAAAATGAATAAAAAGTAGCTCATTGATGTTTTATATTGATTACATGATAAATGATAATATTTTGGATATATTCAGTTAAAGACATTATTAAATTATATTTCACCCTTATAAATTTTTAAAAGTGGCTACTAGAAAATTTAAAATATATGGATATGAACTTTACACATTTATGACAAACACTATATTTCTATTGGTCTGAAACACAATTAACAGTGACAAGGATACACATAACATGCTACAGAATTTTCTTAATTTTTGAATATAGAACTCTAAAATATTTATATCTATGTGCAAATTAAAATGTTATTTTAACCTTGAATTAATTTTGTAAGATTCCTCCCAGGATATGTAGAACACATGTTGAACTTATCAGTAGTCTCTAAGAGATGCTCTACCAAATTACAGCAACTGATTTTTATACATTTTGTGACTTTTATTTTGAATTGTCCTCTGATTTGATTATATATATATAAATTATATATATATATATATAAAATATTTATGTTGAGAGCTTCTACCTGGGTCTGAAAAAGATGATAATTTGTATTTTAAATTATACTTATGGATGCCAATTGTCACATCAAATTTGTAGGTGAGCATAGCATGTGAGCCAAAACAGTTTCCTAAATAAATCCCAGAAACATGCAGTCTCCCATGCAGCCACAGCAGTGCTGGGACAAGGCTGGACTTCCTCTGCATGGCAGCCCTTCTAAAATCTCTTTTTATAAATACATTTGACACATATTAATTGAGCATAGTGGCTTGGGCTGATTTCTGGGTTCTCTGGTCTGTTCCATTGATCTATATACCTGTTCTTGTGCCAGTACCAGGCTGTTTTGAGCACAGTGGCTTTTTAGTATAATTTGATATCTGGTATTGTGATTCCTCCAACTTTGTTCTTCTTAGTCAGGACTGCTGTGGCTATTCGAAGTATTTTTTGGTCCCATATAAAGTTTTGGAGTGTTTGTTCTAGATCTGTGAAATATGCGGTTGCTATTTTAATAGGGATTGCATTGAATATGTAGTTTTCTTAGGGTAATATTGGAGCAGAGACAGTCTTTTTGATAAATGGTGTTGGGAAAATTGGACAGGTACATGCAAAAAAAAATGAAACTAGACCACCATACACAAGAATAAACTCAAAATAGATAAGACTTAAATGTAAGACATGAAACCATAAAAATCCTAGAAGAAACCATAGGCACCAAAATCTCAGACATCTCTCCCAGCAATATGTTTACTGATACATCTCCTAGGACAATGGAAATATAGAGGAAAATAAACAAATGGGACTACATCAACATAAAAAGCTTCTGCACTGCAAACGTAACCATCAACAAAACAAAAAAGAGTCCACTATATGGGAGACCATTTTTGCCAATGATACATCCAATAAGGTGTTAATTTCTAAAATATATAGGGAACTCATACAACTTAATGAAAGGAAGACAAACAATCCAATTAAAAAATGGACAAAGGACCTAAATAGACACTTCTTCAAAGTGGACATACAGAGGCCAAGAGACATATGAAAAAATGCTCTAAGTCACTAATCATCTAAGAGATGCAAATCAAAACAACAATGAGATATCACCTCACACCTGTCAGAATGACTATCATCAACAAATCAACAAAGGACAAGCGTTGGGAAGGATGTGGAGAAAAGGGAACCCTAGTACCCCCCTGGTGGGAATGCAGACTGGTGCTGCCACTGTGGAAAACAGTATGGAGTTTATTAAAAATGGAACTCCCTTTTGACCCAGTGATTCCACTTCTAGGAATATACCCTAAGAAATCAGAAACACTCATCAGAAAGAATGTATGCACTTTTATGTTCATAATATCACAATTTACAATAGCTAAGATTTGGAAACCGCCTAAATGCCCATCAGTAGATGAGTGGATAAAAAAGCTGTGGTACATTTATACCATGGAATACTATGCAGCTATAAAAAAGAAAAAACCTCTTACATTTGCAACAGCATGGATGAACCTGGCTCAACAAAATAAGCCAGTCAGAGAAAGCTAAGTATCACATGATTTCACCCATATGTGGACTCTAATGAACCAAATAAACTGTTGATAGAAAATAGACCCAGAGACATAGAAGCATGAACAGACTGTTGAGCCTCAGAGGGAAGACAGGGTAGGGTGGGTGGGAAGAGATCAACCAATGAACTTGTATGCATATATGCATAATCTGTGGACACAGACAATGGGGTGATAAGGGCCTTTAGGGGATCAGGGAGACAGGAATGGGCTGGAAGGGGTTAGTGGGGGGAAAGGAAGGATCTATGTAATACTTTCAACAATAAAGATTTAAAAAATAAATAAATATAGAGTTCATTTCTAAAATAAAATAAAGTAAACACATTTTAATATAATTTTAAATGTTTAAAAGGTGAAAAATTATACCAGGGTAAACATACAGCCTGGGCATGTGACCTGACCGGGGATTGAATCATGAACTCCTGGTTTTCAGGTCAACACTATACCACTGAGCCACACCAGCCGGGCAACAGTAGTATTATTTTAATGTATGTCCTTATTAGTTTAAAAATGGTGTATATTATTTGCCAAATCTGTTGAAATTTATGTTCTCTTTGTTAGGTAAATCCTTTATTAATGGAATTTTTGCTTAATTAAGAACTATTAAATCATTCCTGCTAACATCACTATACAATTAGGTCATAGATTAGTAAGATTTATTTTTTTTTTACATGAGTCTGAGGACTTACATTTCCAACATTTTTGTTATAATAGAGAACCTATTTGGCACTTGTTTCTTTTCATTTCATACCATTATTGATGTATAATTTAATGATGGACAATTTCTAATGCATTTGTTGATAAATAGATCAGCTTTGCTGTCTATAGGATTACTGTGTTTTATCTTTTCTTCATTAAATTGTCAAGGCTGCTATCCTCAATCACGAGTACATCCTGTACAACAATGATTGGTAATATAAAAGTGCACTGAAGAGCATTTCAATTTTTGAACTTCCTGGGTTTAGGTTTTAGTTAATTATTCTACAATTGATTTGAATGTAGGGATGTCATTGATCTCCATCTCCCAAATGACTCACTTATTGTCTGATATTAAACATGGCATTCAGGGTGGTATGTTAACTCTCTCAAGCAAAAGGAACACTACTGAGTGAATTATAATAAAGTTGTTATTATATTTGGGCTTTCTTTATTCAGGTCATTTATGGAAAGCTTCTGAGATGATGCCACGACCCTATATTCTTGGCCAATTATTCTGTCAATGTATGCCCCAGCCTGACTCATGATATCATAGAGTTGCAAAGCAAATGAGAGCTTCTAGTCAGTCTCATTTTAGGAAGGCCAGAATGATTAACAATTTTATAACATCATAAAAGTAATGATGTATCTGGGGAGAAAGGAAAAGTGACCTAACCCTTAATACACAGTTTTAGAAGAATCCAAAATTCTTTTATGTACTAGCTGTGTGATGTTTGGCAAGTTGTATAGCCTATCTAGTCATTTATTTTTCATTTAGTTTAAAGCGATAATGCCTACCCCATAGGTTTGTGTAAAAAATAAAAGCAGATACACAGTGATTGTTGAATTTCCTTCTTTTATTGTTATTGTTTCAGAGAAACCCACTATCAGAAATTTAAAAAAATGATTTCTTGGTTATTGTCTCTTGGAAATATTACCCTTTATTATTTTTTAGATTAGCAAATTTTATTTAAAATCATTCTTAATGAAAGAATTAAAATATTCTAAAACATTGTATTGTCTTTGGTGGTTGAGCAGAGGGAGGAATGGAAAGATATCATGACAGTTTGAGCTCCAGTCTCACGGCATTAGAAGTGAACTGAAGCTAGAGATATCTCAGCTCTTATCTTTCCCAGAATTGGGGGGTCTTTATAGATTGTTCCTTTATTCCATTGCAATTCCATGAACAACAGTGAAAATGAGGGCTGATTCACTTGGCATCTGTGTAGCTCCCTTTGCCTCTTCTCTTGTCGTACAAACATAGGCTCCTGGGATCCTATTATTGCAGTTATTTCTTTTTTCCACTGAGAAAAAACTTAGTTCTGTATGTGATATTGGTGAGATATTTCAAAGATGTCAAAATTCAGTTGTTTGATTGTTGACTTGTATTGCTGTTAAAGTTTAGGAAGTAGAATATAATGGTTGAAAACCAGGTATTTGAAATTGTGCTTTACATCCTATAGCTATCCCAAAGTTAAAATATGATATGTGTCAAACCATCTTTATTTCCATCGTCTAATTCTAGAGGAGAATTTTCAGAAGTGAATCTAATTTTTTTTTTAATTCAGACAAAACTGGTTAACTTCACTCTAGACTTGTGGGTTGTTGAGACAAATATCTGGCTCGAGGCACCACAGCATTGGAAGAGCACTGCCTAAGTGTGATAAACGTGCCAGTAGAACTCCTCCAAATAAGAAGAAAAGGGGCAATGCCGTATTTTTAAAATTAGGTTATACCTTTTTAAAAATTTCATGTTTGACATTAAAAAGTTTATTTATCATAATTATTGACTAGTCAATAAAATGCACCCTTTTGTTTTAGAAAATAATTATGGGCAAACTATTTTTTGGAACAGAAATTCATTAATGATAAGTTAGTTTTGAAATATGGGTAACAAAAACATTACATGTTAAGATAGCATTACAAAACACTAATTTACAATCCCCAATAAATTATTTGTACAATAGCAATATTGTTGCTTAATGGTATTTTCTATTTTTTAGACATTTTATTTTTTTTTTTTTTAAATATATTTTATTGATTTTTTACAGAGAGGAAGGGAGAGAGATAGAGAGTTAGAGAGTTAGAAACATCGATGAGGGAGAAACATCAATCAGCTGCCTCCTGCACATCTACTGGGGATGTGCCCGCAACCCAGGTACATGCCCTTGACCGGAATCGAACCTGGGACCCTTCAGTCCCCAGGCCAACGCTCTATCCACTGAGCCAAACCGGTTTCGGCATATTTTTTAGACATTTTATGAGGTGGTTATATATTAATTGATGGCTAGCCAAACATGATATTGTTTTAAATCATCCCTTTGAAATGATCTTCATTTGATAAATAACTGAGGTTCAGAAAGATTAAAGAAATTTCCCCATGTTACTCACACCAGAATTTGAACCCAGGAGGTCTTCTAATTCCTAAATCCTTTGATTTTACATTACACCCCAACACGATAAGAGATACAGAGATATTTCTGCAACAGGTTGGGTCATGCTCTCTTCCTGCTGTCATTTTGGTTCCTCGTTCTGCACAAAATGCACAGAGCAGGTGTCGCCACAGCCCCAGGCTAATCAGGGTCTGGAGCAGAATCTGACAATGATGGAACAGTATCAGAGCTTCAGGAACAAGATTTCACACAGGCAACCACCTGAGCCTCGCTGGCAGCAGCAGCTGAAATCAATGAAAAAGCAGTCAGTAAGGAAAAACAGAGTGGAGTGAAAAGAAGACACGAGAGGCTATGTCCAAACTGGGTCTTCAATGGGGCACAGGGGTTACTAAAATCACTAACCTAGAAGTCTAAAAATATCCTCTTTATCATCACAAAACCAGATGTACATAAGAGCTCAGCTTCAGATACCTATGTAGTTTTTGGCGAAGTCAAGATTGTAAATTTATCCTAGCAAGCACAGTTAACAGCTACTGAGAAATTCAAAGTTCAAGGTGAAACTGTCTCAAATGTTAAACAGAACAATCTGACTCCAACTGTACAAGAAGAGAGTGAAGAGAAAGAGGATGATGAAACAGGAGTGGAAGTTAAGGACATAGAATTGATTATGTCGCAGGAGAAATGTGTTGACAGCAAAGACAGTCCCAGCCCTGAAGAACAACAGTAATGATATTGTAACGCTGTTATAGAATTAACAATGTAACCATCTAAATATGAGGACATTTTTTGTGTGTTTTAAAATACTAACTGCAGCTTGGTTTGAAATTTGTACTGTTTCTATTATTAATAAAGTAATGATTTCTTGGGATTATATATATATATATATATATATATATATATATATATATATATCAGTGATAATGTGGAGAGAGAAGTGAATTGACTTAATGCTAACTCACTTGAACTAGGGAGAGAACTTCTGAATCTACAGGAAGAAAACTGAAGTCCAAAGAACTTAACTTGCCCAAGTCTACCACTTGGGCTGTGATAGATCTAGTACTTGCACAGTGAGATTAAGAGGAAATGGTAACTACAAATTAAAGAAAATACAAAGATTAAGAAAGATTGCTGAGTAGTGTTTAAAAACCAATATATATTGAAGCTCAAATAAATAACCATTCTTTCCTTATAGTCATATGACCAAAGCAATATCTTCTCAGTCTAATTTTTCTACTCTATTTTCCCCAGAAAATGGAATAGTTATCTTTTTTGGTTCATATTTCCTCATTTGATCTTCTTTCTTAATATTTTCTATTCCTTATCTCTTCTTAGGACCTGTTTTGTTCTTTAGATATTCAGCTAGTCTGCTAACAAAGAGAAATTCTGTAGCTGAAATATCATTGCCCAGGTTATTAATTACAGAATCAAGGTTCAGTTTGTATGGTTGGTAAATAACTTTTATCGACAAACTAGAGGCCCGGTGCATGAAATTCGTGCACTGGTGGGAGGTGTCCCTCAGCCCAGCCTGCACCCTCTCCAATCTGGGACCCTGAGGGGGATGTACTACTGCCAGCCTGATTCCTGTGGGATCGGGCAAAAACTGGCAGTCGGACATCCCTCTCACAATCCTGGACTGCTGGCTCCCAACCGCTTGCCTGCCTGCCTGCCTGATTGCCCCTAACAGCTACTGCCTGCCAGCTTGATCACCTCCTAACCACTCCCCCGATCGCCCCCAACTGCCCACCCCTGCCAGCCTGGTCGCCCACAACTGCCCTCACCTGCCGGTCATCTTGTGGTGGCCATCTTATGACTACATGGGGGCAGCCATCTTGTGCGAGGGCATGATGATCAATTTGCATATTACCTCTTTATTATATAGGATACTGTCATAACAGAGCATGGATTAAATGCTCTTTCTTGTGCTGCTGAGTTCCTGGGTCACATATTCGCTTGGGCATATGTATTAAAGTATTTTCTCTAAATTTACACTTTACTGGGTTACCCAAGGCTTTCTGGGTGACTTCTCATTACTTGCTACTCAGTATGTGGCTCACTAACAAGCAACACTGGCATATTCTTATCTAATGCTCATTAAAATGGGGCCTCTTAAGACCCCAGGACATACTGAGTAAAAACAGTATCCCCAGATGGTTCTTCTTCACATTAAAGTTTGAAAACTACTGATATTTGCTATTCATTATCTCATAGGTAGATATTTCTTTACACATCTCCTTGGGCCTGTTCTTCTAAGACTTTCATGTCATGGTTATATGGATATTATCTTTTATGATATTTACTTAGTACTCATGCATAGTTGATGCTCTGATGAGTATTGCAGAATGTAAAGTGGATTGGATAAATATATTACTCCTCTTGGATGTTTCAAGTAATATCTGCAGAAACAGATAGAAAGACCATGAAAAAATTGCATTTTAGAGTGAAGACTTTACTGCCAATACAACCTCACACTTAATCACTCCTTATGTTTCTCTGAACACTATGAAATTTTACCCAATATATTTTTAGTGGATGCTGAATGTTATTAAGCTAAAACCCACAAATTTAAAAATAATTATCAATTTTTTATAGTAGAAATTGTAAATTCTAAATTAAACCATGAGCAATTAAAAAATGCCTTTTCCTTTTTAGGCAATTTTGTCATAATACTACAGATGAACACTTTAAGATATGGTATCAAGTTCTAGAAAGTAAACCCTCTCCAATTTTTTTTTATATTTTTATTGATTTCAGAGAGAAAGGGAGAGGGAGATAGAGATAGAAACATCAATAATGAGAGAGAATTATTGATCGGCTGCCTTCTGCATACCCCCTACTGGGGATCGAGCCTGCAACCCGAGCATGTGAACTTGACTGGAGTCAAACCTGGGACCCTCCAGTCCACAGGCCGACACTCTATCCACTGAGCCAAACCAGCTAGGGCCCCTCTCCAATATTTGAATGAGACCCTCATTAGCTCTTCCTGACAAAATGCAGTGTTTAATCTAGATAGCTTATGTAAGTCTGAAAGCTGTTTGCTAAAAAACATTTTTTAAAAAAATCATTGGAAAGAAAAAAAAACAGTGGATTATATTATGAAGCTCAACTAATATGAAATTGACTCCAAGTTTGCAATCTTCTCTTTATTCAAACCTAACCAAAGAAAATTCTGAATCTTAGCTAAAATAAACATACTTATAATGATGGGAAACCTAAGTGAATTAGCTCAATGTGATAGTCAGCTTTCTGAATGAAAGTTGCATAATATGAAAGATTCACCAAATGAGAAAAGAGTGCAGTTCAGATGTCAGCAGTATTTCAAAGTGAGCAGTGAGTAACTGAGTCCTGCAATCCTGTCAGCAGAACAATACAATGGCATGCAGAAGAGCTTCTTGCTCTAAAATATATTCAGACTCCTCCTTTTTACCCCAAAAGATAATCCCATCTGTCTCCACAACTTCAAATTTTTTTTCTAAAGTTCTTCCTCTCTCATTCATATCTCCTATCTAAATTCCCTGTGTCAACCAAGTAAAATTCTTCACATCCATTAATATACCATAATAGATGCATTTTTCCCCTAGTAAATTGAAAACAATTTCCTCTGTTGTTTAGTAGCTACTTCTGTATTATACAGAGTTAAAACACTATGGTCAACACAAAATTAAATTTTGCGGTACTCATATATCCTCCCCTTTCTATATGGTTGAAAGCAAAGGATTTTCCTGGTTAATTTTTGAAGTTTGTACATTATCCAACATATTTCAGAGCAATAATATATTTTTCATTAATAGTTGTTATATTGAATTTACATTAAAATATGTATGGCTATTCAAATGTTGTATGTCATTATCCTCTCTGACCTGCTATCTGAGATCTTTTCATTACAAGAATTTCAACATTATGTTTTGAAAGAAATATAAAAAATTAGCATTTCATTTTCCAATGAAGAATACGATATCTTTAATATCTTTTTTTTTAATGGTGAAAAGGGGAATTTTGGATAGCTTAAAAAGAAAATGAAGGCTGAATATAACACATATTTTTCCAAATTTGGTGATGTCAACATGGGTATTCTCTTTTGCAACTAATTTATTTTATCATATTTTGAACATTTTTTGTCCACGCATAAATGACTCTTTCTCCATAGGGTCATTCTCTTAAAACTAAAAAAAAAAAGTCTTAAAAGCTTCTGTGAAAACAAATAGCTCTGTTTTATACTCATTAAATAATTAATATGTGAATATATTATATAACTTTATTAGCAATAATGAAGTCTAATGGGGCCTTCTGTTTATATTCTATTGCTAAAGATATTCTCTTACTACATTTTTTTTCTCTTTGTTAAAAAACGTGTGTCTTTTAGATTTACTTAAAAAAATTTTAATTAATATTTTCAATATATTTTTTGTTTTACATATTTAGCCTTTTTTTGTTTTACATATTTAAAGTGTCTGGTTTTTCTGTAATTGGATTTTGGACTTAAAATGTTATTATTTGGTGTGTATCACAATTAAGAATTTTGCTTCTAATATATTGCCTTCTGTTCTTGTCCTTAAATCTGTTTCTTACTTTAAAAAAATACATATTTTAATTGATTTCAGAGAGAGATAGAAAACATCAATGATGAGAATCATTGACCAGCTGTGTTCTGCACGCCCCCTACTGGGGATTGTACCCACAACCTAGTTCATAGGTCGATGCTTAACCATAAAGCCACACAGGCAGGCTGTTTCTTACTTTTAATTTCACTTTTTTGTCTGACCTTGAATAACTATTTTTCTTCATTAAATTTGATGACTCAAGTTCACACATTGTAATGCTTAAGAACCTCACAATTAAATAGAACATCAGCCAGCTGGCATGGCTCAGTGATTGAGCATCAACCTATGAACCAGGAGGTCATGGTTAGATTCCCAGTCAGGGCACATGCCTGGGTTGTGTCCTAGGTCCCCAGTGTGGGGCATGCAGGAGGCAGCCGATCAATGATTCTTCCTCATCATTGATGTTTCTCTCTCTCTCTCTCCCTCCCCCCCACCGCATTCTCTCTGAAATCAATAAAAATACATATTTAAAAAATTAAATAGAACATCAAGTTGTACATTTCTAAAACCTCATAGAAAAGTGAATATAAATATGAAGTGAGAAAATAAAACTAACACACAAATAATTTTTACACGGCCTTCATCCTCACAAAAAACTTACAACTAAGTAAAGAAATACTCCTTTCCTCATGAAACTTTTCTAAATTTCAGTCTATATATCATTCCCTTTCAATTCTTATTTCTCTGTATATATTTTTTATATTGGCTTCTAATTGCTTTATAACTATAAATATTAACTTGGATAAAATTGTACAGTCCTTGAAGAGATGACTAAGGCTGTTTTGTATATTTCCAATATTTAAACATTAATATCACTTGTGATTACGTATTTTAGGTATTCAGCACATTGATATACCTAAAATACACATTGATGAAAAATAAGGTAATTTCTGTAAAATATGCTATTAATTTGACTTCTATGGACCATGTTTCAGACATTAATTGTGCTTTTATCACAATTAATCATCCTACGTGCTATAGCCCCCCACCTTGGTTTTATTATTCCATTTTAGGGAACACAACTTAAAATACTTTAGTTTAGGTCGCTCTAGTAACAAGTTCTATAATGAGAATTTAAACATAAATTTGTTTTTTTTAAAACTCACATTCTTGAATAAATCAAATATAAAATGTAAACTGATAGTTCTTAACATCGGTTCTTTTGAATCAATTTATATTTAACATATATGATTGGCAACAAATCTATGTGCATTATTTAGCTTTAACAACCTCTTAGCTATGTCTAAACAGCCAAACAGCAAATTTCATCTTCTAATAATTAAAACATTAGACAACTATTTGCTTCAGTGCACAAGGGACCTCCCCCCCCCCACCCGCCCCCCATGGCTCTCTAATCAAAGACACTTTCCTTCTGTTCAAGTACTCACTCCAGAGGTTACAATTCACAGGATGTACAGAAATTTCCCTGACATCTGCTTCTTACTCAGTATAACACTTCTGCTGGGACAAAATCATGAATCACAAGATTTTATTGAAGCAAAGTAAGGAGTTGTGACTCATCCAATCTTGCTCACATAAGAAAAGTGTTGTGTTTAATTACACTAGGCAAGAATCTCAGGCATCAAATCTCTGCAACCAGGCCCTCAAGTATAGTTATCTCTAGGTACCTATTATTGAAATAGCTTTGTCACCTATTTTTCAATTGCAGATAGCATTAAATATTACATTAGTTTCAGGTGTATAGCATAGTGGTTAGCATATAATTTACAAAGTGATCCACCCAATATTTAAAGCACCCACCTGGCCCCATACATATTTATTACAATATTATTGACTATATTAGAGGCCTGGTGCACGAAATTCGTGCACGAGGGGCGGGGGGGTCCCTTCAGCCCAGCCTGCACCCTCTCCAATCCAGGACCCCTCAGGGGATGTCCAACTGCCAGTTTAGGCCCGATCCCGGTTTAGGCCTGATCCCTGGGCCTATACTGGCAGTCGGACATCCTTCTCACAATCCTGGACTCCTGGGTCCTAACTGCTCACCTGCCTGCCTGCCTGCCTGCCTGCCTGCCTGCCTGATCGCCCTTAACTGTCCCCCCTGCCAGCCTGATCACCCCTAAATGCCCACTCACCGGCCTGGTTGCCCCCAAATGCCCCCCTTGCCGGCCTGGTTGCCCCATTCAGCCTGTTTGGTTGTCTGTGCGGTTGCGAAGGTCACTTAGGCTTTTATACAGATAGATTTCCTATACTTTATTTTGCATCCTCATGACTATTTTGTAACTACAATTTGTACTTCTCAATCCCTTCACTTTTTTCACCCAGTCCCCCAACCCACCTTTGCTCTGGCAACCATCAGTTTGTTCTCTGTGTCTGTCTGTTTTTGTTTTTGCTAGTTTATTTTGTTCTTTACGTTCTGCATATAAGTGAAATAACATGGTCTCTGTCTTTCTTTGGCTGGCTTCTTTCACCTAGCATAATACCTTCTAAGACGATCCATGCTGTAGCAAATGGTAAGATTTCATTCATTTTAAAAAAATTTATATAGGGAGATAATTTTGTATACAGATTTTAGGACATTTGTGGAACAAATGTAATTACTCAGTAGTTTTGAAAAACCATAATTTTCAAATACATATATTCTTTGTTACCTTTATTTCAAAATTATTTACCCTGAAAATTTCCTCTTAGGTAAGTACAAAATATAGGTCATGTTGCATCTTTTCCTAAAGGTGGCATAAAATATTACAAGCTGATTGAAAATTAGAGAGTTCATATTTATACATTAATATTGTGATTAGATATAATTAAATATCTTATAACCCTGTTTAAGCTGTAGTTCTTTTTTCTGTTATATTTAATTAGAATAAAGCCCAGAAAATATGTGGTTTACTCATTTTCAGTTGCTTGTTCTAATTTTCGAAGTCATAAAAAATTTGGCACTATATTAACTTGTATTTTATAATTACATATATTTAGTTTTGATATAAGCATACCATCTGTATTTATTTGGTGTGCACTGTGAAAAGTTAAATAATCTTTGCCAAACTAAAAGATATTGAAGTATTAATGAAGGTTGACAGGTATCTTTCATTACTAACAAAATGAACACAAATATCAAGGAAAGAACTCACTATGGGAAAAATAAACACAGAAATAGTTAATTGTGGGAGAACTAAGCAGGATTACCAGCTATAGACTTGCAGAAGATCTTATTGTATTAATTATCACCGGGTTTTGATGTGTCTTATTAAATTTCATTCAAGTTTTACTCAGAGAAGCTAATTTAAATAGGCTTTGTGTTGAGCTCTGTCATAATGTTTAAAATCAGAGTGATGCGCTTGAATCAAAGAGTGGTGGTAAACAATGCCATGTTCTCTGGGTGCCATAGGGATGAATGCCAGTCTGGTCTTATGTGAAGCCTCGTTAATGATCTCAAAGACAGAGTAAATAGTGTACTAATGAAATTCTGAAATGAGCTCAGATTAGCAGGTAGTGAAAATTCTGCTAAAAAAAAAAAGTCACTATTTGAAACTATCTAAAACGGGTAGGATCTTGGCCAAAAAGTTAAAACATTTAATTTTTAAAATAAAATATAGCTGAAGAAATTAATGGGAACTGTAGATAGTGTGAGCTCAATCGCTCGTTAAAAGGAAGTTTGGAAATGGGTAAGAGTAAGTAATACATTTGAATATTTTATTCTAATTTCATAGTAAAATAGTTTCATAGATATTACAGCATAACATTCAAAAGTTTAACAAATTAATAGTTCATGTCATCTATATTGATATCCACATATTTATTTGAAAGTCTACATGCACTTTTCTATATTTAATACTTTAGATATATCTACATTATTGCCCCTCAGAGACTGAACTTTAAACCTTGTTGTCGATGTTGGACAACTCATTCCAAGGAATTAGAATGAGAAACTTTTACTATTAAAAAAATTAAGTGGCAGGAGAGAAAGAAAAAAAATGCCATCAAAAGCAATTAAGATGTGAAAAAGGAATAAGAATTAGGAAAGAATAGCACTGTTATGACACCATTGGGAAAAGAGAGTGAGCTTTAGTGGAATCACTTATACAGACAGGAGAAGGGAAGATAAACAGGAAAATCAAATTTAGAATTAATATGAAGAGTGTTAAACATATGGGAATAGTAGTATTTACAAGTCAAATCAGTTTGAAAATAACTTCTCCTTCAAAGATTACCTTTTTAGAGCAAACAAGTTTCAGTCTCTAAGTTACAAGATCAGTTGGCCTGTTTATTTCTGTCCAGGTATCCTTTTTGCTCTACTGATTTAATCATTTTTGTAGCAATAAAACTGTGATAATTCCCAAACATTAAACATTCATTAATTTTAAAACAAATTTATTTAGAAACTATCAATTTATTTGTAGTTACTGAGCATGTTTTGCCTTCGGCAACTTCAAAAATTTATTTGGTATTCTAGAGTTTGGTTGAGTTTATAAAAAACCACGTACTAAAAATGCATTTATTTAGGGCATAGAGAAGAGCTCTGATTTTGGTGTTTTAGCAAATATATTTGAGAGAGTTCTGAATTACAACTCTGGGAAGATGGATTTCATTACTTAAGTCACTAACTAGGATGACCTTGTATAAAGTCCTTAAACTTTGACGTTTAACTAGAGGCCCCACGCATGGATTCATGCACTGGTGAGGTCCCTCGGTCTGGCCTGTGGAGATCAGTGGACCTCTGCATCGCCTTAGCCGGGCCTTACCCGCTAGCTCTTCAGGCTCCAGGCCACTGTCTGCATCAATCCCAAGCCCGGGCTGGGCACTGTGCCGCTTGTGCACACCCCAGCTCCGCTATGCCTGCCACTGCCGCTGCCGCAACTCGGATGCTCATGGGCAGTGTCTGTGGAAGAGGCTCACTGCAGCTACGCTTGCCAGTCGTGAGCTTGGTGTCTGGTGTCCATCTGTCACCTGAGCGGTGCTCCTGCTGTGGGAGCACACTGACCACCAGGGGGCAGCTCCTGCGTTGAGTGTCTGCCCTCTGGTGGTCATAGCTACCAGCCAGCCTGCAGGTTGTCCAGTCATCCGGTCATCTGGTCACTTAGGCTTTTATATATATAGATTATAAAAATGCAGGGGTGGCGTTAGATGGTCCTACAACTCTAAGATTCTATGAGTGGGAGAGAAGTTCTTTGTCCCTCTTATCTTTTAAGATACAGCAAATAGCTATATCAGAACAATATTTCTAAGAATTCTACTGAAAAGAGAGACATGATATAACTAACCCAAATAGATCCTACTGTACAAATTTAACAGAAATAAAACACTATCAGCCACCTAAACACTATATCAAGAGAGTATTATTAACATGTTAAAAGCAATATAGAATTTGGGGGATAAATGGGGCTTAATTGTAGCTATTTAATGACACTTTTAGATTTTTTATTTAAATTTTTCATATGGAATTTTGATAAATGCCACTTGGAGGCACTCTTATACTGTTGTACTATACAATGTATGCTATCAGGATGTCATATAATGAAATTTTCAGTTTTTATTTTCTTTTTTAATTCTAATAATCACTTGGGGATGGGTAATTAACAGTGGTTGTGCTATTTAAACTTTGACATCATTCATATTTATTACCTTGTAAATGTTTACTGTTGTAAATAATCTCCTGTTCATCTAATCAAACATATTTTATTCATTCCTGTAAGGAATGAAAGACAGTTTGGGGACAATACCTAATAATTAATTTGAGGATAAATTTTGGTTTACAAGTTAATGGTTATTTTTCAAATTAGAAATTTTTACTATTTAAAAAATAGTGGAAATTTAAATTTGCTATTATTCTAAGTAGGCAACCAATAAGTACATAGAGACATCCTTGATGAGAACCAATCTGATCAATACTTTTTTTAAGTTTCCATAGAAAATATAGATAACTGATAGCATTATGTTAAAATATCTAATGGAATACAACATTTACCGGGGCAATCATTAACATTGATCTGTACAGGAAAACTAAAGTTTATAGCTACCAACTTCTGGTAAGAAATTTATAAAGTAATGGAATCATTATTTGAGATTTTTTCATTTTTATAATGTTACTTTAGTTTAAAAATATATAAGCATTATTACTATACATATAAAGGTGGATTATTAGTCCACACTTTTCTTAGTTTTAAATATATTTAAAAGATGCTGAATATTACATGAGTAAGTATATGTGTTTTACTTAACTTCTACTTTATTCTAGACCTGGAATATGCAAAACAATGCATTAAAGTACATAATCGTTTTTACTATTACTTCATAGGCTATTTCATTGTGTTTTTTATTATGAGTGATGTCATTATAACATTCAAACTACAACATAAAAATGTTGATTTTGGTCAATATTATATTAATTCATAATATATAATACTAATTAAAATAATCTATTTGACTATGAACTAAATGAGTAAACACTAACAAGTTCATGTATATGTTAACCCACCTACATGTTTTCAAAGGTCAATAAAATTTTAATTCTTTAAACACTTGCTAATCCTGTGACACATTAAAAAGGAAAAGTCATTTGGATATCTTCAGGTGGGAAAGAGGTTCTTCATTATTCTGAACTGTCAATTGTGTCCCCACTCACAGTCCTGGGCACTAGCTTACTATTCTTTTTTTTTTCCGACATTCATTTCTTCTGGAAATAGTTACTCATCTGCAGGCTCTTACCAGCTAAGTCATTTATATTTCTCAGCACTACAGAGGTGCTAATTATTTGTCCTAATGGAACACTCTCTTCCATTTAGGAATTTGATTAATGTTTGAACACTTATATATACATTCATGTATATCTCCTTTTTATTGATTGGAGTTACATCATAGATTACAAACAAACAATAACAGGACAGCTCTGTTCATTTAATTTCATACACGAACCATAGTTCCACAAAGTAACTGAAATTGTACTTTCTCCAGTAAGTTAAAGGGAAATTTTATTTAGATCTGAGAAAGCCAAAAATGCTGATCAATTGACTGGATTTTTCTCTTTTCAAGTCAATGGTTAAGCATTGCATAAGGAACACATGATAGTGAAAATGTGTGTGTTTAATATGTGTGTGTGTGTGTGTGTGTGTGTGTGTGTGTAACAAACCATCTCAAAACAGTGGCTTAAATCAATAAAAATCATTTATTTTACTCAAATCTGGGAGTTGATGGGACTCAGCTAAGCCAGTTTTTTCTCAGGGTACCTCATGGAGCAGCAGTCAGATACTGGCAGGGCTGGGGCATCCTGAAGGCTTTTACCCTCAAGCATCTGGTACTGTGCCCTGTGGGCATCCCTGTCTCTCCCTACATGGTATGTCCGTGTAGCAGCTCAGGGTAGTTGAACATTGCACACTATGGCTTCATGCTCCCATACAAGTTTTCCTAGAGAAACGGCAGAATGTACATGGCCTTTTCTGACGTGTGAGCATATCCTGGTCCTCTTAGGCCTTCGGAGTATCCAAGACAGTGAATTCCTGGTCAGATCACCTGCATGAAGTAAGGAATCCTACAATCTAGATCAGGCATATATCAAAAGGCCACTTCCCACTCAGCAGAAGGATTCACCTAAACAGCCCCACCCCCAACCCTGAAAATCAGGAACAGGTTATACTGGCTGGAAAACATGCTGCTTAGATAGAATAACAAAGGCAAGAGACTGACTGACATACAAACTAGACACCCATACTGTGGGTAGAGAATAAAATGTTGGGCTTATTCGTTTGGTGCAGAGGAAGATCCAAGACTTAGAAGCTGATGGAGAGCCTCTGTTCCATTAAAGGACTTTGGATGCTCTCTTTGTCCCAATGTCCATAAATTAAACATTGATTGGAACATTGAAATCTGTTCATTGTGTTATGTTTGAAATGAAGGAGAGGAGGCAACTACTCTTTCTTCTGCCTCCATGCTATTGCCTTCTACCTTCTTTTTCTGACTAGAAATTGAAAGAGAACAGTAAATATGCTTTCAATTTACACAATGCCTACCGTATCTTGCATTCAAAAATTCAATAAATATTTATTCAACAAACACATACTTACCAAATGAATAAATCAATCTATTTTGGATGTTTCTTTACTATCAGAATATCTCTGACCTGCAGTGAATAAACAGAAAAGATGTTGCCACCGAGTCTTTTCTGGAATAGAAAGGGGACTGGAAAAGCACAGACAAGAGCTTTTTAATCCCAGAATAGTCTGCGTTTTAGAAAATGTTGGTACACATCTAAGACAGAAAACCATTCTCACAACTTCATGATTTCTGCAAAATGTGTTTGCCTAGTCTGAGTGAAGGAGGTTAGAGGCAGGAGAGGCAGTTAGGAAAAGGGGGTCCACGGGAGAGGAATGCATACCCGAGGGGCAGAGATAGCTCCAAGCCCCCAGATTGTTCATCTTAGCGACACAGAGGACAGAGGAATGTTACAAGATGAGGGGAAGAAGAAGAGGGGGCACCAGGTGAGCTTTGAAACTGGTACCATGCAGGGAAAAGGGGGAAAGAGACCAATTAGGAAAAGCACAGGGTACAGAAAATGAGGAAGGATTCGATTAGCAGGTAGGACACACAGACAAAGAAGCTACCAGCATTTATAAACCCATAGACAAAGAGACTCAGGGGACTAGGATTTTTCCCATTTTGGGGACCCCTCCCTAGGGGGGTTCTCCTTTGAGGACCCTCCCCAGGGGGAGCTTGCAATAAACTTCCACACTTTTGCTTAAAATCTTTTAGTCCATGAATTTTATTCTTCAAACTTCGTAGGACAAACACTTGCAGGGAGAGTCCCAGCTTGCCATTTGGGGTATCATGAGGACATCTATGCCCTCTGACTTTTCTTAACCAAAGAATACAAATGGAGAGGCCAGTACTAGAGAAATATTTAAACAGTATCGTCATGCAATACAGCTTCCTTATAAAACAAAGCAAATAAATTGGTGGTCTTATTGCTGGTATAGGTGAATGAGATTCCTGCCCACTATGAAAGTAAGCAGTATATTAAGGGAAGAGGAACAAAAGAGAAGGAAGACCATGATGATTTTTCATAGTGATGTCTTTATTTGCTATATATTCTCATTGTGGGAGAGTCACTGTGGAACTGAGGAAATGCACAGCATTTGGAATCAGGTAGACATGAGGTTAAATCTCAGTTTTAGCACTTTCTTTGAAAGCTACAGAATCCCTCTGAGCCACTTAATCCATTTGTCAATATTTTTTGTGTGACTATTACATAATATAATGTAAGCATCATTCCTAGAACAATGTCTCTCTCTCACTCTCCTATTCCTCTCTTTTTTGTCATTAGTGGCTTATCTTGGATAATTATCATATCTAGAGATTTATAATGCTGGTGTGGGTGTTAACAAATAACAGATATGGTATCTACCAAAATATTTAACTTGGAACTGGTGACAACAGCATACTCATGTGACACCTCTTTGTGCCTCCTTAGACCTTTGAAGTGTATAAAACAGTGAGTTCCTGGTCAGAACACCTGCATCAAATAAGTAATCTGTACAACATTGATCAAGCATATACCAAAGAGCCATATGACTCAACCTTAAGGAGTTCTCTGTCGAGTGGGTGAGAAAAACACAACATAGAGATAGTTTCAAAATATAGAGCAAAGGGAGCAAACTATGAACACAGGGCTTGGATTCAGAAGACATGGACAGGCTGTGTGCTTAGTTCTAGGGTGATGGCAGTCATTTAAACACTGCGTGTTGCCTTGATTTTCTTACCTCTGGAGAGTAGGGATGGGTCATATAATCATAAGCTGTATTGGGGGTCTAAATCCATGATTTGCTAAACCAATATAAAATGTTATGCTTTTAAATATAAAGGCAAATGTTATTCTCTAATTTTTTTCTACGAATGCAGTGTCAATGAAAAGAGAAAGAAAGGGAAGTCTATAAAGACAAATGGAGGATTAGCATGGGTTTAATAATTGGCCTGTTAACATTTCTTGATTCTCCAATCTAAACCTCAATTTATTTTCTAGTGTGGAGAATTATAAAATCAACAAATCAAAAGGGTTCCAATTAGCCAACTAATAACTGGTTACATTTGAGTTACAATATCCTGCTGTCCCTTTTCACTCCTTTCTGAAATGTGAGCACAATCTATTTTTGTTGTTGTCTCTGTGAAGCATGAATATTTTCAGACTCCCACCGCAGCAGCAACTGTTGCATTTGCTTAATATTCCACCTACACGGCCACATTGCTGGCCCCTTGGCCATGTGATGAGTTCTGACCTGTGGACTGTGGGCAGAGTGGTGTGTCCTTCTCAGCTGCATACAGCTCTCTAGTCCGCTCTTTCCCTGAGTCTTTCCCTGAGGCAACAGCAGACAATACCTCATGCTGCTGTGGTGCAGGCAAATACAGTACACTCTCAATCCTGAATGAGGAAGAGAGAAACCACTGTTTTGTTAAAACAGAGGCCTTGGTTTTGTTAAAACTACAGCATAACCTACTCTGTACTGACTAATTCTTCTGTAAGGTATCAGCTTGATGGCCTCCTTACTATATCATCTGACACTTAGTTTGCCTGTGCAGCCATTCAGTACATGTATCAAAATTCACGAGCGGAACTAAAATAAGTTACACATTTAGGAAAATATACACTGAGTGGCCAGATTATTATGACCACCTGACGTTTGTAGGCAAGTTAGCTATAATTTCGCGCTGAAGTTGCTAGAGGGCCAGATCATTATAAACATCTGAGTAGCACAACATACCTAAGTATCGTTGCTGATCAAGTTCATCCTACCATGTTGATGGCGTATCCCAATGGAGATGGCTTCTTCCAACAAGACAATGCGCCATGCCACGGTGCTCGTGTTGTGCAGGAGTGGTTTCAAGAACATGAGGGAGACTTTACCTTGCTTAGGTGGCCCCCACAGTCACCAGATCTCAATCCAATTGAGCATTTGTGGGACGAAGTTAAAAGGGCCATCAGGCAGCTGGTTCCACAACCATCAAATCTCACAGAACTGGACAGTGCTATTCATCAGGCATGGTGTCAGGTTCCTCGCATCACCTTTCAACATCTCGTGGAGTCAATGCCAAGAAGAATCGCCGCAGTATTGAAGGCAAAAGGTGACCCAACGAAGTACTGATGGGGTGGTCATAATAATCTGGCCACTCAGTGTATATGCACATGAACAAATTGCTAAGAGGAAACTGGGATTTTGGAGGACCACTAGGCTTCAATAAGCATATTATCATTTTTCTAATTACACAGGAAGGAATCAGTAAGGGTATGATAAAGCTGTGAAGTTGTATAAAGCATATACCCTTATATTTTGACTCCAACAGATCCACTAGCAGACTGAGGTAACCAGCAACATTCTCACAGGAGTCTAAACCTGTTTACTAACTGACTGGTAACTTTTTACTGAGCCCATTGGACAGGGTTGAAAGTTGAAGAGTCTCTTTTTTCTTTTCTCTTTTTCTAGCAAAATTATGTTATATGTTAAAACTGTGGAAGCAGCAGTTGTGGCAAGTTTTACCTAAAAGGCTTTTTTTTTTTTTTTATGAAAGTGCCTTTAAAATGAACTACATTGAAATTGAATGGATAAATTACAGGAGCTTTCAAATTTTTCTAAGGAAAGATAAGTGGATTCATAACTACATTTCAGATTTGAAGTTTTTTACTAGAATTGTTTGAATGGAAAAGTTTTGGGCTGCTGATGGAAGGGGGTGTATAGGTAATACCAGCAATGCGCTACATATGTTTGCACACTCTTAAACTTAATGAACTACGAATATGTGAGTAGAAAATGACATTTCTTCAGTCATCGCGATTGATTGAAATCTGGTATTGAGGAAGTACATATCTTACTTCAGAACAATGTGAAGACTAAACTCCAAAGGACTTAGATTACTTTGGGTATTTGTGCTTTTTTAAAAAAATATTTGTGTGACTAGTTTCAAGTAGACCTGTATCATATGATAATTATCACTAACCAGAAATTAAACAAATAGGAGATTTTTTTTTCATGCAGCTTTCTGAATTCTTAATTCATGATCTTTTCTACCAGAAAGATTCTTTTGCAGATATGGTTTTACTTGCTCATGAGTCACTAGATGATTTATACTTGTGGTTTACGCCCTAAGTTAGTGCCTGATGTTAATTTGACCAGCCAACAGATGAAATACTTAAATAATTTCTTTGTTAAAATGACTCACAGAAGTAAAATTATTTACTAGAGCGTTAATCAAAAGACCATCTGCTCTAACAAGAAATTTTATAGTTTCCTAGTTGTTCTCTGAAAATTTAGTGAGACCTCTAGATTAGAAATCTCACCGTTTGCGTAATATTAACACAGATAACAGAGTAATCTAAAGTTTTCTAACAAGGAATATATAATAACATGTATATATAAAGGTAATTTTAGCTCTTCTAAAAATATCCAAGTTTAAAGTCTAATTAATTCAACATTATTTACTCTTCTACACTTTAAAATATGGTGCCTCACTACATAGTTACCAAAGTTTAGTGAAAAGTCCTGATTTCAGATTTAAATACCTAAAAAGAACAGCACATATCATTCCAAAATGTCACCCTTTAGCAGCATCACTGATATTACTGGGGAGAAAGTTTGATCTCTGAGAGCAGGGATTCAACATTTCCTTTAAAAAAAAAAATCCAAGATCTTGAAACTAACTAAAATCAGGTAGTAAATATGCATGGGTCCTAAATGTAAGATATTTCAGTCTTTCCTGCTGTAGATAACACCACACCCACCTTAAAATTGTTTAGACAATAAGAACATATGACCTCATGTAATAAGAGCCCTAAGGGAAGAGGTTCCAGAATTTGTTAAATCAGTAGCTCAATTAAATCATCAAATTACCCAATTCTGTTAATTTGTTCTGTGCTGGCATCCTCCCCCTGTCAGCTAACATCCTCAGACATGAGCTCTTTTAGCATCATGATAACTGAGTAGCTCTCAACATCCCATCCTCATACAACCATCTAAATGTGAAAAGGGACAAAGAGAATTTGAACCTCTCTAAGAAGGACACGATCTTTTCTATAAGGCCAAGAAAGATTTCCTCAGCACTGTCCTTGTCTGGATTGCACAAAAAATCATTTGTAAAGCAATCAGTGTTGAGAGGAGTAGAATTGCTGTGACATTCAATAAGCAAGATTCATCCTCAAGCTAGGTCTGAGGAGGAGACCATCTTTCTAAAGCAGGTGGCTACTTGTGTGTGAGTAAATTTGTAGATAGATTACCAAAGGAAAATTGGGGAAACATTGCTATTGGGTAGTGACCAATAGTTTCTGCCATAGAAACTAATAGCATTATTTCAAAGAAGCCATAAATAAATACCAAGTGGAATGGAATGAGAAGCAAAAAGATATTTTGGTACTGTTTTCTATTCGTAGAAATATCCTTTTTCTCAGTTGATAATTCTTTCACTGATTAGTGTTATTGTTAAACTAGAGGCCTGATGCATGAAACTCATGCAAGGGGGCTCAGCCCTCACAGCCCTGGCTTCATCCAGAAGGTCATCCAGAAGGACGTCCAGAAGATCATTTGGCTATCTGGTCTAGTTAGCATATTACACTTTTATTATTATAGATTAATAATATGGATAGTAAGACTGAGCATTTGAAAGTGAAAGGAATTCTAAGGACAAAATAGGCAGGTTTAGGGAATAAAGAGGGTCTATGGAGGAGGAAGGCACATGTGAAGGACAGAGGTATCTCTGGCCTGAACAATTAAAGCAATTATAAGGTAGACCCAAAGCAGCCCTGACCTGAGCAGCTTGGAGACGCCAAAATACTTACCTTACTTGTACAAAGGATAGGAAAAGGCCTCAGGATAAGGCGGGAGGAAGACATACATTCACAGAGAATAAAGAAAAGTCACAGGATAGTGGAAAGAAGGAAACATATTTTCACAGAGAATAGAGGAATGCTATAAGATAAGGGGAGGGGAAGAGGGGGCACCACGTGGGCTTTGGCCTTTGAAACTGATGCTATGTAACAACATAGCCAATGAGGAAAGCACGGGAGTCCTAAATTAATGGAAGGTCCAATTAGAAAGGGTCAGGTTCAAACTAAGAACTGCAGCATATATAAACCAGAGACAAAGGGACACGGGGCAGGATTTTTTTTCCCCATAAAAGAGAGAGAGAGCAGGCTTTCACATTTGGGGGCCCCTCCCAGGGGATCCCCTTTGGGGATACCTCTGCCCAGATGGAGTTTGTATATGCTTCCGATAAACTTCTGCATTTATATTGAAGGGATCTGTTAGTCCATGAATTTATTCATCATCTTCGTCAGATAAGAATCCATGAGAAGAAGTCTGACCCCAAACCCCACATTTCAAAAGGAAACATTTCAGTCACAAAAGACTAAAGAATATATGTGAAGAAACAAAATAATGCTTTCTAGAGTTTTTCATAGGCAAAGGATATACTGTTTCCTTGACTCAGGTAAAGAGAATAATAAAGTTGTAGAATATTGGGACAATAAACAGTTTCTGTTACATTATAAAAGAAACTTCATTTTAGGCCACACCCAAATGCTATTCTTAAATTTTATTAATGTATATTTAATTTCCTGGTTCAAAATCAACTACTATTAAGAAATTCAAAACCAGAATAGTATTCTAAATTGTTATTAATAAAACGTAATTACATCAATTTGAAGAGCAACTTTTAGGTCCAGAAGTTTTTGCACATGGAATCATGAATAGCCTTAAAAAATAAATAAATAAAGTATGTAGTGGAATACTGTAGCTAATAATTTTTGCTCATAATAGTAATACTTTGGGGTTTAAAAATGAGCAGTGAATTGAGTAACAGGAAAATGTTCTCTCCATAATATCCCTTAAATACTATTACATCCAATTTTAATGTGGTAGAAATATTTAACTCCCAAGCAGACCTGCAGCACTGTTGCCTCAGAAATCACCCAGAAGGCACCCTTCAGGCTAGTAGACAGAGTTATGGGGACACAACTGAGGTGCCTTTGTTTGAACAATAGACAACTGAGGCTGGCTTATTTGGAAAATCCTCACAGCCCACAATTGTAAAATTTCCATTACATATTATTTTCTATCTCCTCAACTTGAATACCTTTGTTCTTAATAACCAGAGGATGGGAGGTAAGGCTTTTGATCTATTCAAAGTTTGTTGCACACTTTGAACATTTGGTTTGGATGAGTCATTGACTAGGTGGCTATTGTTATGAGACAGATAATGTGTAGGTAGTTGGGAAGCTGTCTTAATGTCTGGAGAATTTTTCTTTAATCCCTTAGAGAGGTAAGTGCATTTTTCTCCTCTGATCCTCAAATAGGTCCTAAAATTCCACCTCTTTCTAGAAGACTGAATAATAAGAGGAAACCAGAAATACAGCTGTGACCTTACATAGTTAAGCCTTAAAACCCCCCAAATTAGCTGTCATGGCACACTGTCTCAAAAATTTAAGTAAAACTTATTTTTTAGATTGTATATTCTTCTATTCTTACTTTTTCTTCTCAGTCTCATCTGTTTACGGATGATGATTAATATGACTGTACATGCTAAATGTTCTTGGACATGAAATTTTGCCCCATTGTGCCCATAAATATGCACTTACTGGTCATATCACTCATTATATATGTTTGCCAAGTCACGGCCTCATCCAAGGATAGACTATGTGCTCACTCCTCACACAGAACACTCTTCCTACACAACAAACCTCAGGTAGAATTATAGTTCCCCAAGTCCACAGGTGACGTTGGTGGGACTTTAATGTTTTATGTCTATTAACATCTGGTCAAATAAAACATAAATTAAAAAGCGGTGTAGGATGCTGATTTTCCCAGAGAACATGAATGCCAGGGGGGTTACAACAAATGTAAGGATGCTTCATGCTGCAGAAATGCTGCCTTTGCTGCAATTCAGGCATGTCTGGGCATTTTTGGAGTCCTGGTGGGACATTCCTAAGAGAATTTCCTTTGTATGGTGACTGAAGAGATCCTTAGAAGAATTCTACCTAGGAGTGTTACCAGTTGGGGTTACCGGCCGGGACCTTGGTGCTTTTCATTAATGCAGAAAAGATTTTAAGGTCAAGGAAAATAAAAGTAAAGCAAAATGAGGTTTATTGAAGATACGTTACAAATGAGGAGCAGGCCAGTGAAGAGGGCGTGGGAGATAAAATGGCCGGGCTGCTTACATGCCAAAGGAGGAGTGGGTCCGTCCAGAGACAATGGCCAGGCTGCTCCAGCAGACTGGGAAGTCAGAGAAAAGGGGGAAGGGAGTGGCATGGGCATGCTCCTTGGAGGTAGAGCATGAGAGCAGAAAGCGCGAGAGCATGGCCCGGAACTCCTTGGTTTCAAAGAGGGATTTTCTTGGTGGAGACTTTCATTCAGGGATGATTGACAGAAGTTATCTTTCTTCTGGGCATGCTCTTACCCATAATGCATACAGGAAATCCCATAGGAGGGCAGGGTCAAAACCGAAAAGTAAATTT
Source organism: Myotis lucifugus (assembly GCF_000147115.1). Lineage (NCBI taxonomy): Eukaryota > Metazoa > Chordata > Mammalia > Chiroptera > Vespertilionidae > Myotis > Myotis lucifugus. Next base: position 5,979,708 of record NW_005871080.1, read on the forward strand.
TATTGTAATTAGTCCGGGACTCTAGTAAGGCCACCTTAGTATTGAGGTCATGTTGTCTTCCCCTGAGCTTGGGCCAAGAACCTGCTGCCTCAAAAACTACTGCTGGTGGCCTGCTGGCTGCATCTGAAGGCACGTTGGTCTCACCACTGTTCAGGACCCCAGGGAGGGCCACCCCACCACCCCACCCGACCCCACCCCAGCCGCTCACGTCTAACTTCCTACCTGACAGGAACAGAATTGTCTGGAGTAGGCCTTGGAAACAGGGTACAAGAGGCCACCTTGACAGTAACAGAGGGACAGAGGGAGAGAATTCATCCAAAGAGAAGAGCTGTGTATGAGAACTGACTGTGCATTGTGGAGGGGAGTCAGGATTCTGATCACACCATGGTGAGCACTTCCAGCCCAATCCCATAGATACCAGGGAGGAAAGGACTATACATGAAAAATTGTACGGAGCTGTGTAAAACCCTGGGGCACAAGCAACTCTGCTTAGAGAGCTCTCTGGGAGAGAGCTGTCAAGCCGCCTGACAGGGAGGAGAGGAGAGGAGAGGAGTGGAGAGGAGAGGAGAGGAGAGGATAGGGGAGGGGAGGGAGGGGAGTGGAGAGGAGGGGAGGGGAGGGGAGGGAGAATTAAAAAAAGAGAGAGAAAGGTAGGTTTATTCTAAGAAATTGGCTCTCATCATGACTGCAAGGGCTGCAAAGTGCAGGAGAAACAGTTTTGCATACTATTTGGGCTTTCAACTGATGAGGCCCAGCTACACTGTGGAGAGCATTCTGCTTTACACCAATTTCACTGACTTAAATATTAATCTCATCCAAAAATACCTTCCAAGCTGACACAAAATTAACCATCACAACTGTAACAACTGATGGGAGACGATATGCCTAGTGAGCATATTTGATGCCCCTTGGAGATCCCCATAACTAATGCTGAGAAACAGCAGATGCTATAGGTTGTTAGACTTAAAATAGTAGTGGAGCTATACATCAATGGAATTTAAATCATTACGCAGGGGTGGACAGACGTAGGTTTACAGTTGTGAGTACACAAAACACAGTTAATAAAGCTTTCATAATAGTCACAACCTGCATGTCTTTTTCCATATGAACAATTGTAAACCTACTTTTGCCTGCCCCTGGAGTTGTTTTATTCCTCACTGTCATGTAAAGTAACTGTTAAAGTCAATACAAACTCCGGTTGCATGTTGTTGTTTTTTTTAATGCACGGTGGGCATCTTGGGCTATAAACCATTAGATAGTGTCTGATTTAGAATGTTTAGCAAAATACATTGTTTTTAATGATATTTAATAATTATTTTTGTGATAAGGGTGACATTATATTACAGTATTAAAAGCATAATAGAATTATTTCACTTGGGTTCAAGCTCAGTGGATGGAGCGTCGGCCTGCGGACTGAAAGGTCCCAGGTTCGATTCCGGTCAAGGGCATGTACCTTGGTTGTGGGCACATCCCCGGTAGATGTGCAGGAGGCAGCTGATCGATGTTTCTCTCTCATCGATGTTTCTAACTCTCTATCTCTCTCCCTTCCTCTCTGTAAAAAATCAATAAAATATATTTTAAAAAAAAAAAGCATAATAGCATTATTTCACTTGGGTTCAAGTCCTGCCTGTTATTGCTAACAGGGTGGTTTTCTGTAAATTTCTTGATTTTTCTATACTTTTGTTTCTTTATGTAAATGTAGAAATACTTATGTAACCTTCTTCACATGGTTTTAAGAACAATACATAAAACAATTGATATTGAGTACCTGATATAACTTTTAATACATAAGCAGTACATGTTAACTGTTATTATTTTTACTAGAGGCCTGGTGCATGAAATTCGTGCACGGGTAGGGTCCCTAGGCCTGGCTGGTGATCAGGGCTGATCTGCGGGGTGACTGGTGGGGCAATCAAGGGTCCCCCGCTGGCACCTGCTTTGGCTGGCCTGGCGCCACCCACCCTCTGGCCCCACCGCACGCCACCCCCCACAGGCTGGGAGCAGCTCCTGCATTGAGCATCTGCCCCCTAGTGGTCAGTTTGCATCATAGCGACCAGTTGTTTGTTCCACCGGTCATTCCACCATTCGGTCGATTTTCCTATTAGGGTTTTATTATATAAGATAATTTTATAGTATGATTAAGCTACTCAAGTGTCCAACTCATTATCAACCCATCCATTTGTATGCATATATTATGTAGCCAAAGGTTTATAAAAAGTTAACATTTAACATTAATAAGAGGACTGGTTGATATTAGCATAAATGGGGAGCAATGACAAGTGACAGCTAATAATACCTGTAATCTGTACTTAATTGTCTATCATAAAGACAAAGTTTTCAGCATGAATATGTTTTGCAATCGGTACAGTATAGATTATATTTAGTAGATATCAGCATATAAGAGTAGTTCTTTTTCCTTTTTAAAAAATATATTTTATTTTTTAGAGTAGTTTTAGGTTTATAGCAATATTGTATAGACTTTACAGAGACTTGCTGTATACCACCTGCCCCAACACCTGCATAGCCTTAACCTCAGTATTAACATTCTAATCAGTGGTACATTTGCTAATAATTGATGAACCTACATTGACACATCATTGTCACTCAGAATCCAGAATTTACATTAAGGTTCACACTTCGTGTTATACAATCTATGGGACTGAAAAAAATTTATAATGACATATATCTAACACTATCTATACTAATAAAAGGGTAATATGCTAATTAGACCGGGAGACCTTCCAGACGTCCTTCTGGATAAAACCATGGTGGCGGGGCCAAGGCAGAGGCAATTAGGGGCGATCAGGCCAGGAGGGGAGGGCAGTTGAGGGTGATCAGGCCGGCAGGGGGGGCAGTTTGGGGCAAGCAGCCCAGCAGGCAGAGTTGTTAGGGGTGATCAGGCAGGCAGGCAGGTGAGCGGTTAGGAGGCAATGGTCCTGCATTGTGAGAGGGATGTCCAATTACCGGCAGTCTGACATCCCCTGAGTGGTCCCAGATTAGAGAGGGTGCAGGCCGGGCTGAGGGACACCCCCACCCCGTGCACGAATTTCATGCATTAGGCCACTAGTAGTATCATAAAGAGTAATTTATGCCCTAGCTGGTTTGGCTCAGTGGATAGAGCATCAGTCTATGGACTGAAGGTCCCAGGTTTGATTCCAGTCAAGGGCATGTACCTTGGTTGTAGGATCCTCCCCAGCCTGGTCAGGGGTATGCAGGAGGCAACCAATTGATGTATTTCTCTCACATTGATGTTTCTCTGTCTTTCCCTCTCTCTTCCACTCTCTCTAAAAGTCAATGGAAAAATGTCCTTGGGTGAGAATTAAAAAAAAATAAAAAAGGTTCCTCCATGTTTTTTCATGACTTGATGGCTCATTTCTTTTAGTGTTGAATAATATCCTATTGCCTAGATGTACCACCGTTTATCAATTTGCCTACTGAAAAACATTGTGGTTGCTTCCAAGTTTTGGCAATTATTAATAAAGCTTATATAAACATTTGTGTGCAGGTTTTCATATGGACATACATTTGCGGCTCCTTTGGGTAAATTCCAAGGCACATTAGACATACTCTTACACAAGGACTGTTGTGTAAGAGTATGTCTAATTTTGCAAAAAACTGCCAAACCATCTTCCAAAGGTACTGTACCATTTTGCACTCTCACCCACAATAAATGAGTTTCTGTTCCACATCATCACTAGCATTTGGTGGTGTCAGTGTTTTGGATTTTGGTCATTCTAATAGGTGTGTAATGGTATTTAGTTGTTTTAATTTGCATTTACATTTCTTCAATGACACATGATGTAAAGCATATTTTCATATGCTTAATTTCCATCTGTACATCTTCTTTGGTGAAGTGTCTGTTAAGGTCTTCAGCCCATGTTTTATTCAGGTGGTTTGTTTTCTTATTGTTGAGTTTTAGGAATTCTCTGTTAACAGTCTTTTACCAGACATGTCTCTTGCAAATAATTTCTCTCAATCTGTGGATTGTCTTTTCATTCTCTTGATAGTGTCCTTCACAGAGCATAAGTTTTTAAATTTAATGAAGTCCAGCCTACCTATCATTTCTTTCATGTGTCTTGCCTTTAATGTTATATCTAACATGTCATCACCAAACACAAGGTCATCTAGATTTTCTCCTATGTTATCTTCTAAGAGTTCCACAGTTCTGCATTTTACAGTTAGGTATGTGATCTATTTTGAGTTATTTTTTGTGAAGGATATAAAGTCTATGTCTAGATTCATTTTTTTTTTAAAAAATGTGAATGCCCAGTTGTTCCAGGACCATTTTTTACCTTTCTTTTGTATGTGAGAATAAGGTTTTATCCAACATTTTTATTACTCATTAATTTATTCAGCAACAAATGATTTTTAATGGCTCATACATACAAGATACTGTGCTAGACACTGAGCTTTCAAAATGAAAAATAAAACATATTCTTTGCCTGCAAGGAATTCCATTATCATAAGGGATACAGATAAGCAAATCAATAATTAAAATAAAATACACACATGTTGTTTTTTCTGTAAGGCAAGTAATTATGTTGATAAATATAAATTATAATGCACACATATATTACAATCTGACATTTTATATAGCTTAAGTATAGAAAGACAGTGGGGATATTCATCAACAAGATTATACCACATATTGTCTCCTTTTAAAGAAAAATATCTGTTAATTTACTCATTCAAAAATACTTATTAGACTACTACTCTATGGAAATCACTGGGCGGTTGAGTTGGAGTATGGAATAAAATCAAATAAATCCTGACTTCAGGGAGCTTAATCATATGCCAGAGATAGAAACATAATTGGTCATAATTCAGGAGTGAGCACAGTACATGCACTAAAAGAAGTGCATTGAAAGAACTATGGGAGTGCAAAAAAAGAGAGAGAAATTGGGTTAAAAAGCAATAGTGGGTAAAACTGCTGGTATCTTAGCAGGAATTAAAGCATATACCAGTGGTAATTATATTTTTAACTGCTATGGGTTTCCAGTACTACAGTGACATTTTCACTTATAAATGTCCCTAGTAAAGAGTATTAATTCTATTAAATCTCCACCTTAAACTACACATTTTTAATCTTCTGTGTGACAAAATGGAAAGTGTGCATAAAATACTTCTGCAGCATACAGAAGTAGGATGGTTGCCTAAAGGAACAGCCCTTGTGCGATTCCGTTGTGAGCTGAGCTAAAAGCTCTTTTTATGGAACATCATGTTGTTTTTTTTTAAATAATGACAAACTGATAAACTACAGACGTCTTGACTTGGTTATTTGTCAGATATTTTCCAAAAAATAAGCAAGTGACAGATAGGTTACCAAGTATAAAATGAGAGTTTTTACGGAAAAATTAAAACTTTGGAAAATGTTTATCTGCCACAGTGAGCCTGCCAGCTTCACCTTATTTAAACACTTTTTTAATGAGATAAATGGTCCTATCAATGAAAGTGATTGTTTTTTATATCGTATAAAAATGTGTCAACATTTAAGAGATCTGCAGAAATTAATGAGCCAATATTTTCCAAATGACCAAAACATTGTTATAAAATTATGTGTTGATAGCATCCATTCAGAAATCAAGATTGATCAATTCCGGAAGCCAATTCCAGCATGTCAGCAGGGCTGAATCATCTGGAAATGGCTGAGGGCATTTCCCCAAATCTGAAAAGGATGCATTAAATTATTGCTTGCTACCAGACAGCTCAGGGAATCTCAATCTACATGTTATTGCCTCCTACTGGCCAAACACCTGAACAGCTGAAGGCAATTCTTCCAATCTGACAATGGACTGTGTATATGAAACCCTACCCTTTGATATGTATATCTCCACCTTGCCTTAGGACAAATTGTGTCAATAAATAGCAAGGGGTCCTGAGACAAGAAGAGCTTAGTTCCTTTAGCTAAGTCTTCTTTGACTCCCCATAATGCCTTTCAAAATTATGTTTCGTCTCTGGACTCTTATTTAATTTACGCACAGCGCCTTCTCCAGGTTCCTGAATCCTTCTAGATGCTGGATCAACACACACTGACATTAGATCAACATATAATTGTTCAGTAGAGTGTGAAAGAGTCATTGATTTGGTTTCTGATTTCGCAGTAGTGCCAATCTTCTAGAAACTACCTTTTATAGATTTTGGTGTTGTATCCAAGATGACCCACAGTCATATGAAAGGTTATTAAAGTATCCCTCCATTTTCCAACTACATATCTTTATGAGGGTGAATCTGATTCTTTTCACTATACTGCAACCAAAACTACATATCACAATAGAGTGAATACAGAAGCATATATAACAGCGGTTCTCAAGCTGTGGGTCACAACCCCTTTGGCGGTCGAACGACCCTTTCACAGGGGTCACCTAAGACCATCCTGCATATCAGATATTTACATTACGATTCATAACAGTAGCAACATTGCAGTTATGAAGTAGCAACGAAAATAATTTTATGGTTGGGTCACAATATGAGGAACTGTATTTAAAGGGCCAGAAGGTTGAGAACCACTGATATAAGAATTAAATTGTCTTCTTTTAAAGCAGACATCAAAGATATATTTGCAAAATGTAAGATAATATTACTCTTCTCACTATTTTTATTACCAATTTAAACAAATCAAAAATATTTTAAAATTTCTATAGGTTTAATTTATTCTAGATTTAACTCACATAAACAAAAGCCCCTGTGGGTACCGGCGCCAGTTATCAATTTATTGCCTCTCAGCCCTGAATTTATCTTTTTGCCTGCTCTGTGAAAATGGAGCTGTGCTTGTGTAAATTTTTCCTTTGCCTGTCAGCAGAAAATTAACTTCCTTCAGTAAGGGCACTGGAGTGGCATTAGAGGTGGGAGAGGTTTTCTTTCTGCTTTGGGGGTGGTTTTGTTCCCACGATCCTGGACAATGTGCTTTTTGTAGCTTTCAATGTAGGCAACTATGGTGTCCCAGCACCCCCAGACACTGTGGGGTCTGCAGCCCAGGCACATGCCAGAGGTCCAGTCGGGGTGCATACAGTGAGCAGACCACCCATCCTTTACTCCACACAGCCCAGTCCAGCCCCAGAGGGCACTAGGTTTGTACAGATGGAGGCCTTTCCAGCTCCTGGCTTTAGCAGTTCCCGCAGTGGGGCTCTGACTCTCTCTGGGAGTTTAGACACTAGCTTCAGTTCACCTGCACCTCAGAGGGCTCCTCCATTTGCCCAGTGACTCTGGACAAGCTCTTCCCAGGCCATTCAGCAAAGTTTCCTACCATCCCCTGGCTTGCACCAGACTTTCTTCAAGTAGGTTTGAGCCCCAGCCTTGGGCTCAGAGTTCCTCCTAGAAGTTTGTCCTGAGTTGGGAACTAACCCTCCGCTCTAGGTACCATTCAGCATTACCTTTCTACCTTTATAGTTACCCTACTGCGATAGCTTGATTATAATTATTTACATTAAACTTCTCCATTTAAATTATTGCGTGGTATCTGACTCCCAGTTAGACCCAGAGTCTTTAATACTTTCTAAGATGGTAAAAGTGACTTGAGACCAAAACGTTTGAGAATGACTGCTAAAAGTAAGCGACGGTGATCATCACTGCCCAGCGGGACTAGGGAGCAATACCAGTTAAGCACTTGTCCCTCTAGAAATAAGTTAGTAAAGGTTTGAAGATTAAAATGTCTTCTAAAATGGGAGAGACAAATCCCTTTGTGGTGATAGGAATTTCAGAACACTCTTTTTTTACCCCTGTGGTTTTAGTTAATAAAACTGCATCGATTCTAGGACATTTAAAAAATGCCAAACCTGTTTCTCCTTCATTTTTTTGCATTTCACTTAATAACCCAGAATCTGACCCCTTCTCACCACCATTATCACTATTACTACAAACCAAGCTCCCCTCATTTCTTGCCTACACAATGACAATGACATCCTCACTGGATTCCAGGCTTCTGCCCTTACCCCTTCCAGGCGAACATCTACATAGCAGGCTGTCATCTACATAGCAGCCAGGGTGATCCTGATAAAATATAAGTAAGACAATGTCACTCCGCTAGCAAAACCTTCCAGTGATTCCCCATGTAGTTCAGAGTAAAAAACAAAATCTTTCCAACGGTCCAAAGGTTTCTATACAATATTATAGAAATTGCCTCATTACCTTTCTGCCCTCAACAACGGCTACTTTCCCTGTCATTCCTGTCCCAGCCATACCTGCCTCCTTGAAACAACAGGCACATAACACCTCAGTGTCCTGACACAAATCAGCCACTGATGGCTGGCTAGTTTTTTCTTTGCTTATTTATATAAACTCAGCATCCAGAACAATAACTGAAAACATTAGTCAGTGTAGAAATCTTTTTTTGAATGAAGAAAGAACCCCCAGTCTGAACTGTAAGCCTTGAAAAACCTAGATGGAATTTAAGCTATGGTTTTCTTGAAAGTGATATTAATTCCCAAGTTTTTCTCTGGTTATGAATATTTTGATATATCTACATCCTAGAGAATACTGTTATTTCATTCCAGTTTAAAACTATATTTCCAATATTGTGTCAGAAATAAACTGTAAGTCAGAAGCAAGGCATTTAATTGCCATTCAAAAATATTAATTTAACACCTAGCATATTTAAGATAATTCTTTTAGCTACTATGTAAGTCAAGATGATAAAAATGTGATACCTGTTAATTATGTGGAAGACAACTTAAAGTATACAGTGGGCAGTTTCACTATCTGAATAGCAGACCAAACACACATTGAAATCACTGTTTGCCACTCCAAATCTACAAAAGTACAGGAAAAGAATAGTAAAAACAAATTAATGAGCATACAGCCATGATCAAAATAAAGAGAAAGTCTTGGAGGCACTGAATTTGAGTAACATATTTTTAAAAGGGGCAACCAACTGAAATTTATCACTACAGCAATAAGCTAAGAACCCAAATAGAATATCACAGTCCACAAGGGAGATCAGATGGTCCAAATGCAAATAAGAGAATTCTGTCATAAAACTAAAGCATATAATTATGACTGGCAAGCATCTGAGAAAGTTCAACACCATGAATGAGAAAAAAATCAAATGTACAAAAATGTTCAAGAAAATAGAATTAAGTTACTAATCTAGAAATAGATTATAAGTAACACAAAACATATAGAAATATGTGTCTCATTCTCATTTAGCTAACAGGGTATATGATTAGAAAATACTCCTTTTCTGGGAAACTTAGGCTCAAAGAAAAAGAGACCTGTGAGACGGTAGGTCAAAACAATCTTCTGGGAGAAGTTAGGTCTTTAACCATTTGTTGTAGCAAACATAGAATTGAACTGATGAAGAAGAAAGATAGATTGGATTCCTTTCAAAATAGAAAGATAATCAGGACTCAGACATTATGAGGGCACATAGGGAAGACTGAAATTTCTGGACTAGAGTATTGATGTTAAGGTGAAAAAGAAAATAAGAATCAAAATTCAAGGCAGAGACAAGTGACGTTTGAAGACGTTAGATTTAAGTTAACAGGTAATGGGAAATGTAGGCTCGTTAGTAGAGTAGAAACATATGTCATGGGCAGTATAGGACTAGTTTTAAAGACAATTACTCTTTTATACTCAAAAGAGTGGTAGCAAGTCATAGAATAAAGACTCCTGCATATATATTTTTTAAAAATGTTAGTGAGTACTTTTTTAGGTCTAAAAGATTTCTGAAAAAAATTCCAGGCTGTTAGTATTTTAGTTAGCTTCACACATTCTCTTCAATATTACACATTTTCAAAATGGTAATGAGTTGATGAATATCATCTGTGGAAGTTTAAATCAATGGTTCCAAATTTGTTGGAAATTTTCCTGTTGAATCTTAGGGTCTATGCACTCTCCCCTTAGAAACTAGATGGGTCTCCTTTGAACATGAGGGCAGAGCAGAAGTGTATGCATAAACACAGTGCAACGGTTGTTGTATGCCCTTTGCTTAAGAACAGTTCCAAGGTAGCAACAGTAATCGAAATGAAATGTGGTACCTTGAGGTGGGATGAAGTCATAAAACAAAATGAAATAAAAAAAATAGACTAAACAAAATAATCTAAAACATAAAGTGAAAATCTAAAACATGTGTGGTTCGCTTTGGGACTGGGTCAAGAGTAGATGCTTAAATGGGCCTTGAGGAGGTTGTTGGGAAGGCTTAAAGGAAAATAAAGAAGCTGATATTGGAAACTGGAGGAAAATAGATTTCTTGTTACACAGTGATGAATAACCACAACTGGCACCTGCAGTAACATGGAGAGTAGACTAGGTGCCTAAGGAACAGATAGATCTGGCTAGGGAGATTTCTAGACAACATGTTGAAAGTGACAATTACTTTCTTGTAGGTGCACATCACAAGGTGAGAATACACAGAGATAAGCTAACAATAACCTTATTTAGTTTTTCAGTCAGAGCTTAAAGAAAATGTCAGCACTTCCTGCTTCTAAAATACATCAACTCATCCCCAGGGCATTGGTTTGAGTCCTCTGAGAAGCAGATGTCAAGTATCACATTGTAGTAGGTTACAGGGAGAAATACCTGTGATATAAACAGTGGAGGGAAACTGGAGAAGGAGAGCTGGTAGACCATGATGCCGGTATGACCCTGTGAAGAAGAGAGGAAAAGAAGGAGGATTAGATAAGAAGAGTCTATAGTGCCATTCTAAGAAATTCTGGCCAGGTCAAAGTTTCTCACAATCAAAACCATAGTACAAAAATGGTGGTAGCTTCAGAGTGTAGCAGCCAGGGTCATCTGTCCATTGGAATCCCTGCAGCACAAAATCTGGATTATTTTAGTCACCACAGTTCACTGCTTGCACTGTACGGATATGCTTTCCCACAATGTTCAAAGAGAAGCTTATTCAGGTTCCCAGGGTATCTTTTCTTGAAGATAAATGTAACTTAGAAGAAGGAGGTTAGTGAGACCTATTTTAGCCCCCATCAGTGTAGCTTATCTTGGAACCTTGAGAGTTGCTGTACTCTCCCTCCTCCATACTCCATTCTAAATCCTCATTTTCAGCTTTTCCTTGGTGGCCCACTAAGGTGACCAAAGCTTCATTCTGGAGAGACTGAACCCTTGGCCATCATACCCTTATCAAATCTGGGCTGGGACATGTGCTCACTTACAGTATCAATGGAACAAGGAAATACCAGGAGGTGCCCAAGTCCTTCGTTCCACATATCTCTCCATTTCCTCATTGAATAAAAGTATCCCTGTCTCCTTTTGCTGATCAGGGCCAATTATTCTTGGAAATATGGTGACTCCTCTTCCACCTACTGGCTCCTGGATATAAGAAGTTGCAAGTGCTCCCAACTGCTCCATGGTACACCCTAGTTTTGTTAGAGTGTTTCATCTAAGTCAACAGTTCCTCTATGTTTTTAGAAGTTGGTTTCAATGTACTCTACCAATACATCTCTTTCAGAAGCATGTGACATAATAAAATAATGGATCCCATCATCATAAGATCCTTCATTGTTAGAAAATACTAGTAAGTCTGCAGACCAGATATTATCTGGGATTCCTTATTTCAAATCAGGCAGTTTATAATCACTTGAGTTGTAAGCTCAAGTTTTCCTGGAAGGAAAGGCAAACTCATATTCATAATAGGTCTATATACCTAAGAGGATTAACTATTGGCCTTTTCAGAATGAAAGTGGTCCAATGCCCAAGTTGACTTGTTTCCAATGCCTGGTTTGTCTCTTTAAGGAATAGCGTCATATCGGTAAGTAGGCATTGGTCTAGATTGCTGATAAATTGTTCATTTAAAGGCAGCAGTAGGCTCTGGCTGGTCGAGGGTTTGATTCCCAGCCAAGGTCTGTTACCCAGCCCTTATCAGGGCACCTGTGGGAGGCAACCAATCGATGTGTCTCTCACATTGATCTCTCTCTCCCTCTCCCTCCCTCCCCTGCTTCCACTTTCTCTAAAAATCAATGGAAAAAATATCTTCAGGTGAGGATTAACAACAACAAAGTCAAGGCAGCAATAGCTAGGTAAGTGTTGGACTGTGCTTTTGAGTTCATATCAATAATTTCTCTCTGCAACTATAGCCATTCCAGCCATTGCCCCACCATGGTAGTTCTAGGATGCCTAGTAAAGAAGGTTAGTTATTGTCAACTGGTCAAGTCATTTTGAGTCCTTGGTTTTTCACTACCATTTCCATGGTGGATCTTTTCTGGTAAGAATTAAAGTGTGCTACATAAATCTCCAAACCCTGTGTCTACTCCTGTATGCCCGTCTCATGCTTCGATCCCGTACTTCCTTATCTCTGATCTTCCAGTCATTTCCCCTTTAAGCTTCTGATCAGATAGAAAACTAGGTCACTGACCACTGCTCAGCAATCAGTACATATTCATTTCCCAAATAGTCACTTTTCCTTTCTCAGATGTATATATGCAGGTGTACCACTCAAAGCTCTGCCCATTAAGAATTTCTTTGTTCATTGTCGTTTATGGGAAAACATGAAATGGTTGCAACACAGTTGTTAGTCAATTTTGCTTTGCATCCATCTGAAGAGATGGCCTATTCATAAATCAAAACAGTATTTTTCTCTTCCTCAGCTGGTCTTACAAGACCCCCGCCCCGCATTTCCATAGTGAAAGCTGGAGTAGGGGTGCTGTTATAGATGTGATAGGTGACATAAGAATGTGGGATTCCTGCTCATGCAGCTTTCCAGGTCCCAGGAAATCCCTTCGTCACAGGCAAACTGACCTAGATAGTCACACTAAAGCTAACAGGGATGCTAGCCAGCCTCATTAAAAGTGGAAGAGCTCCCATGTTATTTTGGGGGTGGGGTATAATATGGCATATGTTGTCTCCAGAATGCAGAGGGGCTTGTTACTATGTTCTGTGCTTCTTTGTGATAAGGGATAGGGATACATCAATGTGTCTTTTATTTTGGAGAAGATTCCTTGGCATGTGTCTGAAGTGTGGACCTCCAAAATTCACAGAAGTGGCAGGTCTCTAAACTTTTGTAGCATTTAATTCTCAGCTTCTGAGGCCCCTGTACTTCTACCAAGGCCTCCAGAACATTAGCCACCTCTTGCTCATTTTATCCATCAACCTGATGTAATCAATGTAAGGATCTGTGTAACGTTCTGTTCTTTGGGATGTTCAGGCAGTACTGATCTCTTCAGACTATATGATGGCAGAGAGCATTATTAACATAGTCTTGAGGCAAAACTAAATGAATATTGTTGTCTGACTTACACGAATACAAACTGTTTAATATCCCTTCCTAATCTGAATGGAAAACAATGCATTTGTCAAATCGCTGTCACATACAGTGTATTTATTTGTCCTTGCAATGATACCACATGTGGCACAGCAGCTGTAATCGAGGATATGACTTAGGTAAGCCATCAGTTATCTACAATCATTATTCAGGATTTACCAAGTTTTTGCAGAGGCCAGCCTGGTGAATTAAGTGAAGATACAATAGGACCATCATCCCTACATCTTTACATCATGAATGAAGGCTCTAAACTCTATTCATGCCAGGATATGATATTTTCTTGATTTACTCTCATGGCAGGAGAGGGGAAGATCGTTTCAGAAGTTTCTAATTTACCTTATCCTCAGTGATAGCTTTTACTCTCAATGTCATTTGTGCTAGTCAGTTACTCTAAGAAACAGGAAACAAGAAGGCATTGAATGTGCAAGGATTTTACTGGAGTAAATGCTGTACGAGAAAACAGTGGGGAAGCAGAGGAGCTGGGGAAACCACCCGCTCAAGATGCAACTCTGTTCTAAGAAGTTTTGCTCAACAGATGAGGAGTCCTTGAGTCGAAGTCCTCCATCAAAGGAGTGTGTCTCTCACAGGAGTGTGCTTAACTTACCTCGCCACATGCAGTCACTGAGAGCAGCCCCTGGAAAACATGGCCTCATCACATTTTGGTGGATTCAAGTGGATTCAATGACTTTGCTAGAGGGATTACGCCCAGGAGCCTCATCCATTCCTGGACCCTATTTGGATGACAGAATCCTGGATTTGAATTTAAAACTAATTTCACACACAAAAAAAGTTGAGACATTTCTGGAGCCTTAGAAGAGCCTGAGTCTTTTTCAGATGTAATAAATATAAATAAACTGTGTTAAGGTATAGCACATTTATGACTCTCCTCACATGGCAAGTGGTCCAATGAGTATGAGTATGGGTGAGGTTTGTAGTTGCTTCAACTAAGAGCCCAGCGCAAGTGACCCCATGTGACTGGAGTTAGTTTGTAAAAGCCATGTAGCTTCTTTCTGACTCACTTGGAATGTTCACTCTCATCACATTTTATCTTAGAACCTAGCCAACGTATTGTGAGAATATCAAGTCACATGAATGGCCACAGGCAGGTGCTCCAGTTGACAGATCTACCTGTGCCTGTCCTTTGAGCCATCTCCTCTCTGGAACAAGAAAAGAAAAGCTTGAGAAGAAAACTCAAGATGATTCTGTTGCCCTGCTGTTCCAATATTCCCAGGTGAGCCCCAGGCACTGTGAAGCAGAGAGGCAGTGACCAGTACATCCTGTCCTAATTAATTTCTGACCTATACAATCCTTGAGAACAATAAAATGAGTTGCCTTCACTCCACGTTTTTGATGCTTTGTTTTACAGCAAGAGTAACTAAAATGTCATCCAATATTCCTTATTAGAAAAGCTAAAAAGAAAAAAAAAAGCACAATTCAAAATAAGTACCTAACTTAAAACATATTTTCTATATTTCAAATCATTTGTATTTCTGCCCCAAAATTTGAAACTGCAGGAGCTACTATGGCTGTAGAATTCCTAAATCATGTTTTTTATATACTACTAGAGGCCCAGTGCACGGGTGGGGTCTGGCCAGCCAGCCCCAAAGGGGGCCAATTGGGGCCAGGCCAGCAGGGGAGAGGGGATGTGGGAGGTAGCCAGCCCCGCTCCCAATCAGGGTGGGAGGGGGGCAATCAGGGTGGGGCCAGCAGGGGGAAGGGGCCAGCCAAGGGGAAGGGCTGTGGGAGGTTGGCCAGCCTTAGTGGGCGTCATAACAACCAGTCTTTCTGATTTTTCTGGTAGTTCCAGCGTTCTGGTCACTGGCTTTTTATATGTAGAGACTAGGGACTCAGTGCACAAATTCATGCACCTTGAAAGGAACTATGGCCATGAGGCTGCAGTGGACATAGGGACGGGTCTCGGCCCATCCTTTGCACCCCGCCCGACCCCTCCCACTGTGGCCCCTGGTCCCATCTGCTGGCAGCCTTTCTCTAGCTGCCACGACTCCTACACGCTGACAGCGCCAGCCCCACTCACATCAGCTGGCAGCACGGAGCAATTGGGACTGGTGCCACTAGTGGGTGCAAGTGGGGCTGGCACCGCCAGCAGGTGTGAGTGGTGGCTGCTGCCCCGATCGCCCCTCAGGAGCAGAAGGAGGTGGAGAAGCCCTCAGGGGTGATCGGGGCCAGCAGCCACTGCTCATACCCACTGACGATGCAGAATGATCGGGACTGGCACCGGGCGCTGGCAGTGGGTGCGAGCAGTGGCTCCAGCACTGGCAGCAAGTGTGAGCACCCGGCAGTACCGCGACATGTGGGAGCAAAGAATTTTCAGTAACCACCAGAGTCTCGCCCCAATGATAGTAACTGGAGCCCAGCCTTGGTCTGTGCTCCCTCTCACCTGCTCCACCATCTCACCGTGGCCACCACCCACCATTTTCCATGCTTTGCCACCTGCTGCCAATGCCCTCCATGTTCCACGTACCCCCCCTGGTGGTTAGCGCACGTCATAGTGACTGGTTGTTCTGCCGTTTGGTCTATTTGCATATTATGATTTTATATATGTAGATACTCTTGATTTTGGAATTTGAAAGAGACACCTAAAATGATGCTACTAGAAGATTTTAATCCCAAAATAGTACATTTTGAAATAAAAATAATATTGCATAAAATAATTATACCTTGCCAAGATTATTCTTAGAAAGGGGAAAAATAATACTTATGTTGCTAGAACACATTTAGAAATGTAAATATCCACTGAACATTTTAAAAGTCTAATAAACAGAAAAGCAAAGTTCAGTATATAAAACTCATGTATCTACTCATAGAAGTGGAAGTGTTTATACATAGAAAAAGAGTTAACAGGGAGACATGAGTGGGAGATGGGAAAGAAAGCATAAAAAGTATGAACACAGTAATTTTGCATGTTTCTTTGATCATATTTTTCTAACATTACACTATGTGAGGCTACAGAGCCATGTGTTTTCTCATCCATCAATTAAAATTTAGTTATTTTCACTCTACTATATATATATTTTTTCTTTTGAGTAGCAATATTTTCAGAGCTTAATGTGCCATTTAGGTTCTCAGAAGGGCCTTTGAACAGCCTGTGGTGATAGAACAGGCCTTCAGTCAGTGAAATCTTGCTGACAGATGAGAGCAGAGCATCGCATTTTGTACCCTTAAGGTAATATAATTGCTGGGATTCAATTGCTCTTTCATCTTATGGTGATAATCCATCAGCAATTGACAAGTCTAATTAGAAGCATTGGTATGTACAACATGATAGTACTTTCTAACAGCATTGTAGCCTAAAACATCTTTTCAGCAATCCTATAAGAAAAACATATTTTAAAGATAATTCAATTTACATTGCTACCATTATTGTTTGCAAATATGGAAAGGTTTTATTGGGGTAGAATAATACCACCCTTTGATGTATAAATATATTGCTCTAATGGTTTTATGGTGTCTCCCAAGGCCTAAGCATTTCTGCTCTAAAGGTTTAATGATTTCCAATTTGACAAAGATAGATTACTGTACATATATGATTTTGTACTGTCTTCAGATTATACTGTATTTCAGGTGCACAGATTTATATTAAATTTTGATAAAAATTTCCCAAAAGAAGTAATTTATAATGGGATAGAGTAATCAGAAAAGAAATGGCATCTGCTGAAAAATATGTTGTTTGGTTACATAGTCAAAATAAACTACCACATTTTTAAGCACTAAAAATATCTAGAAAAATCAGTGCTTATTTCTTTCTATAATACGACATGTGTTTAGAAGTCGCCGAACAGATCTTTTTCACATTAAAGTATCTTTAAAATGTTAAACTTTAAACTGTATAATCACACTGTATATTTTTCTTTTAGCATTTCAATTAGAATCTGCTCATCTTGAACTTGTGCAACTTACTTTGTATGCAGGAGAAAGTGGAATTACAGGAAGTGTTAAACTGTTCTTTTTGTTCTTTGGTAAAATGATAAAATAATGTACAAAGTGCTTTTCTTCACTTTTGTGATATTTCTTTTAGAAAATGAGGCTTTCCATCACACAGAAAGTGATAAATTACTGAGAAGGCATACCATTCTTTCTCGCGGTCTGCGGATAGTATCAAAGACATGGATTTTTGTGAGATGCCAGAAGAAAAGACAATCTAAGGAATACAATTATAGTTGTGCTGTGAATAGCCCACTACAGTAATTTGGATGTAAATGCCTCCTTAGACATTTTGTTAATTAGTGAACACATATTTTCAAAACTGAACTAAAAGCTGAAAGGTGAGCACAAGCTGTCTTGAGCCAGGTCTGGATGAAGAGGTGACTGGGGGATCCATTTGAAACACCAGCTTCAAATGAACAAGATGTAAAGCACCACAGAACAGATGCAACTCGGCAGTTCATTTTTTAAAGGTGATTTTGTGCGTGTCTTGTGAAGTACTGATCATTTTCCATATTTTATATCACCGCTGTGTTCTCTTTGATACTGTCACTTCACACGCCAATGCCGTGCACCTAGAACTCAGCAGCAATATCCTGCTCTTGCTGACTTCATCTCAGCTCTCATCCACGACATGCTAACTTTTAAATCCAAAGTAAAAATACTACCTGAATGTGATATTTAATCATACAAGCCAAAAAGCATGCTAAAAGAAAGCAAGAGAAATGTGTGTATTTTTGCTTAAGAGAAATATGTAGACAATATTCTTGGAAATTGGTCTGAGGACTGGCCAGGCAATCAAAATAAAGATTCATTTATAACATAAATTTACAAAATGCATTTATAAAATGACTCCAACATATTTCTGAAGGGAAAAAAAAATATCTAGAATTTATAGTCCCTTGACTTTCTTCATCATGCTATTCTGTGGATTGTGTCCTTTATTTTTCTTCTATTTTGTACCTGTTTGCTTTTAGATATATGTCAAAATGCTATTTCCAAATGTGCAGGTGACTTCCACAAAATCTTTGGTTTTCATCTCTGTCACTGCCCAGAGGTCTTATGCAGCCTTAATCCTATATAATAAAACCCTAATATGCAAATCGACCGAACGGTGGAACTACCAGTCTCTATGACATGCACTGACCACCAGGGGGCAAATGCTCATCGTAGGAGCTGCCCCCCTGGTGGTCAGTGCGCTCCCACAGGAGGAGCACCTCTCCACCAGAACCCAGGCTCGCAGCTGGTGAGCACAACAGCAGGAGCAGCAGTGCTAAGGACCCCTCGGGCGCAAGCCGGGCTGAGGGAGCCCCCTCCCCCCCGCCCCCCCCCCCCCAGTGCACAGATGTCGTGCACTGGGCCTCTAGTTTATACACAAAATAAGGCTCCATAGCACAATCTGTTTGGTACATTTACCTAGTGCTCATGAAACAATAAGGCCATGGGAAAACAATGCCATCTTGCAGGTTATTTTGTTTGGATCGTGAGTGTGCCATAGCCTAAAGTAGTTTCTAATGGGAGGTAAGCATGGGGGAAAAATACTTGGTAGGTCAGTAATGGAGGACAGTGTTCTAGACAGCACTCATTCCAAAAGCCATTTGTGAGTCTGCCTAAACCAGGGTTTTTTTAGCAGGCTTCCCGTGATATAATTCACAGGCAAGGACATTTGTCCAATATGCTCACATTTGTAAGGATCATTCACATCGAATCTTCAAATTATTATTCTTTTTCCTGCTGAGATTCATTTAATGACAACTAAGAACAGATGAGAACATTGAGCAATAGCAGACATATGCATCAATCTATGCTGAAATGATGCAGGAAGGCTTTATACTTAAAATACTGACTTTTGATTAATTATAGTCAGAAACTAAAATATGATTGGTATGGATACTGATGTGCAACAATAATAAGAAGTAATTAATTTATACCTGGGGTGAGAGGCCAGAATGATAAGAGGAGGAAAAATTTCAGACTGGGAATGGGACACAGACAACTCTTATCACTCCTTGCTTTAGAAATATTTTTAGAAGATGAGTAGGAATCAACTTGAGATCCACAGTATAACTGTAACTATATATTGTTTGGAATTTGCCACTAAACAAATTTTTTTCATAAGCTATTTATTTGTTAAAGCACCTTTAAATCTTTTCAATAAAAGCTCACTTGACATTGTATGGTCTTGAGTTTTTAAAGGCCAAATAAACTTCAGGAATTTTAGGGAAAGTTTCCAGAACTAAAAGGACTTCCTCAATATTTCCAATATTCACCTTCTCCCCATCATCCTGTTAGGTATTCCAGCCCTTACATGAGCTTCAACTGCATCATCATTATCATTTTTTACCTGCTATAATCAGTCTTCATTGACTAACCTTCAAAAGAGACTAGGCATAGGAAAGATTTATTTTAAAATATCATGTTGTAACTTAATTGTGTGAGAAGATAATTATTTACAGGAAATGTTCTATCCATCCACACCCTATCAACTGTTTTTTTTTTTCTTTTCTGCAATTCAACTTGTTTCCTCTACCTGAATTTTCATAGTACAAAGGCTTATTTAAAAAAAGTTTTTGGAGTCAAATTCTCAGTTGAACATCATAAAAACCTGGACTTGTATATATATTTGATCATCAAAGAAATGATGTGTGTTAGCTCATGCTGCTAGTTATACCAGAGAGAAGATTGGTTCATGCCTTTTCACTGGACTAAATAGTACCATATATATGAACATACATATATTCATAAACTCTTTATTTGTTAATGCAACTTTACATCTTTTTAATAATATTTTACTTGGCTTTATAAGGTCCTGAGTTTAAAGGAAAAATAAATTTGATGTATGTATATGATATAATGAATTAGTAGCATCTATACTAATAAAAGAGTAATATGCTAATTAGACCGCGAGACCTTCGGAGACCTTCTGGACGTCCTTCTGGACAAATCCGGGGGCTTGGGTGGCCTGTAAACTGCTCCCAAATGGCCCTCAACCCCTCATCCAGGCTGGCCATGCACCCCAGCAGGGACCCTCCCCCCATGGGGGCGTGGCTAGCCTGCAACACCCCCCCCCCAGGCCCTTTGCCCAGACCAGCCCTATCCCCCTAGAGGACCCCCACCCTGATTTGGGACCCCTTTCAGGGCAGACCAGCTGGCCCCCACCCTTGCACCAGGCCTCCATCTATACTAATAAGAGGGTAATATGCTTATTAGACTGGGAGACCTTCCGGGAGACCTTCTGGATGTCCTTCCGGACAAAGCCAAGGTGGCGGGGTTGAGGCAGAGTCGGTTAGGAGCTATCAGGCCAGGAGGGGAGGGCAGTTGGGGGTGAGCAGGCCAGCAGGGGGGGGACCAGTTGGGGATGAGCAGGCCAGCAAGGGGGGACTGTTGGGGGTGAGCAGGCCAGCAGGAAGAGTGTTTAGGGGCGATCAAGCAGTCAGAGAGCTGAGCAGTTAGGAGCCAGCGATCCTGGATTGAAGAGGGTGCAGGCCGGGCTGATGGACACCCCCCCCCCATGCACAAATTTCATGCACCAGGCCACTATTATATTAATACTGTTGAATATATTTAAAAATCTATATATAAAACAGTGCCATTTCTTATGAGTTTAATACTTGCAAGTGAGTGTTGCTTACCTTCTAGTAAGAATAAAGTGAGAAAAATAAGTATCCTTATACTATGAGATCTAATGCCATTTCCTATCTTATCTTGACCTTCAGTACTTTACAATTTAATGTAAAGTCCCAAAAATTTTTACAAAATCCTACAAATCTGTATCTGATTATGTCAAAAGCAAACTGAAAAAGAAAAATCGACAAAATTGGACATGTATTTATTACCTAAACTGTCATTTCACAAGGTAGAGAAAACAAAGTATAATATAAGCCCCAAAAGGACTATCATATAGGAGGAATCCTAAGGGGTCTTTAACATACAGAATCAGGGTTCTTCTGGAGGGAAAGGTCTCCTTGGTTTAAGAGAATGAAAGGTTTAATTTTTTTTTCATGTGCACTTGACATTTTTAAAATCAGCTGACATGTTATAATTCCCTATGTTTGTGTACAGTGAGGTTTTATTACTTTAACAAAAATTCAAAGATTGTCCGTACCATGATAAATGCTCAGAATCAGATTTGAAAGGCAGATGCCAAATGCCTATTGTATATCCCTGAGTTCACCGGTGCAACTGCCCTATATCTGAGCATAAACCAGAAGCATTCAGATGCCCAATCTAATCTTGCACATCTCAATTGCTCACATATGCGGTGGGACTCCTCAGCAATATTTTCTTCCCAAATAGGAACTTGGAGAACTACAAAGAACATCCACTGCACTAAACCCGTCGACAAAAATAACCCATGGACCCATGGTGCCTGATTAGAAGGGCAGCTACATTTAATTTTAAAATTATTTGAACACTGAAAGACATTAGGTGTTTTAAAGGGAAACAGAGGAACCATTTACTGATATTACTCTTCAACTGTATAAAATTAAATAAATGGCTAATTTTCCATTGAAATTTCGTTCCTTTATAGAAGGACAGATAATTCTCTTAGACTCAAATCTTAATGAAGGCCATGAAATACTGTCTGAAAATGAAGTGTTGCCTTCTACTTTTCCAATATAAGTTGAAACTGTTGACCTAATGGGCAAATATGTTGAAGGAGAGTATAAACCTTTTGGGACAAACGTCAAAGAAGTAAAGTGTCAAGATAAAATGAAATGAAGAGTAGCAGCTCCAAATACTTCATTTTTATCTGTTTAATTTAAAATGTGATAAGCTTTTATTAAATACTTAGCAAATCAATAATATAAGAAAATAAAAATAAATAAGACATACTCCTTGATCTTTAAAAGTTATGATCTACTAGAATATTAAAAACCTAAATGATTACATAACTATCTCTACTATAAGACAGAAAATAGTGTGATGAGAAAGGTAAAAATGCTTTCCTCTGAGAACTCAAAGGCGCAATAAACAATGTCTATCTACTGAGGTTCTGGAAGACTGCATGGAAGAAGTGACATTTAAATGGCCTTGTAGAGTGATAAAATGTTAGTAGTCAACATATGGAAAGGGAAATTATTCCAGGAAAATGAGCTAAATGAGTACATCAATAAAGTTTACAGTTAAGTTAGAGAACTATGAGTGACATATGAAGGAAATTAATGAGGTGTTGAATGTTCTTCAATATTCAACTATGGGTTTTAAAAATATTTATTAATTAATTTAATAAGCAATGGGGAGAGCCTATGAAGATAAATAATAGTATGTGAGCTACACTTTATAAAAATGGATCTTCTAGCCATGGAGACAATTTATTGAATATTCTTTCAGAGACTATTAAATTTGTTATATGTAATATATATTTTATATAAAATATTCTGTACATAATATATAAAATACTCTATATAATATAAAATATTATATGTATAATATAGAATATATCAATGTTATAAAATAGAAAATGTACAATATATATATTATAATATTCCATATATAATATAGTGACATTTCTTACTACAGTGATGACATTAGAATGGAAAGCAAGGGATATTACAGCAGATACAGAAAAAAAGAAACTAAGTCTTAATTTAATTGGAGAAGAGATACAAGAAAAAAAGGAGACAAAATAAAATAAAAATTACTTTGAGTATGAAAGCTATTCTGGATGATGGTTTAGAGACATTTTAAGAAATAAGCCAATAGGGATGTTAAGCAGGTTGAGGCCAGAGGAGATTTTGAATAGTACATTTTTTAATAAAAGGGCAGCTGGGTGCCTAGAATGAATCTCAGAGGGTGACTGAACAGTGGAATTGGTATTAATAAGATATGAATATAATTTATACATCCCTCCTCAGATGAGCCTGGTCTTCATCTTTACACTGGTCAGCACAAATATCAGGAAATTAAATTTCTCATTACAAATTAATACATTGACATTTTGGTGTACCAGATTTTATATATATATATTCTTGATTAGCATGAATACATTTTTATGCTGAGAGGATATGGTCTGATTATTTTCTGAGTGAGCAGAAACAAAGTTGTTGAACTTATTCAGATGAGGACCAATTCACATTTAAAACTAAAGAGGGAGGGATGTATAAGTTATGTTCATATCTTATTAACAACTTAGCAATTCAATCCTACATAAATTGTCTCATTCAAGGAAAGCTTGGGCAAATTCATCTATTCTAAGACACCTGAGTGTTTTTAGCAAATAAAGATTTAGGAAGGAAAACTATAAACTTTTGTTTACTTTTTCTAGTTTGTGCAAAGTGGGATAATGATAATAGCGACCTTGTTGTGTAGGTATGAATAATAAATTAAGATAATGCATGAAAACAAGGATAACAGTGCCTGATACCTAAGTAGCACAAGTAGTGTTTTTATGATGATGATGAAAAAAGTGACAATAGAAAGAAAAGTAGAAGAGCCATGAAAGAAGATTGAGTTTTCAAAAGGATAGGTCTTACAGTTAGAAAATTAAAAAGTAAGCTATTTAATGGAAAAGTCAACATTTTCCCTTAGTTCTGTTCTGAAAAATAATGTATTTAACCCAATTTTATTTCACTATTAAGTGTGTATTAAGTTTTGATTACTTGTTTGTTTCTGGCAGAATGTTAATATCCAGTGTAATGAAAAGAATTCAAACCACAGAAATAATAATGTATATTCAAAAAACAAAATTTTAATAACAAATAAAAACAAAATAGATCTTTACTGTGATGCTCATATTTAATATGGTTAAAAAACAATATAAATTTGGACTGTCCACATTTTATTTGTTATTTATAATTTGGTGGATATTAGATTAGAATAATGTCTTTGAAAAGTAACTAAATTGCATTTAAGTATTTTTTTATTACTTTGGCCAATTATACATGTAAACATTTTGTAATAAACCTATTTTATGGTAGCTTTAGAAGAAGAAACAGACCTAAAAGTAAGCTGCAAAATTTCAAAAGGAAATAACAATCCAAGCATGGAATGAAATGTTTTGCTTTTTCTCTTAATCTGAATGGGCTGCTTAATAACTTGGTATTAAAAGTCAGTTGTCCATTTGGTCTAAGTACCAACTTTTTAAATTTTATGGTTACTTATAAACCTGGGTTTAGTATGTTACTCTTTCCCCAAAACTGTAATTTTGAACTTACTGTAAGTAAATTTAAATCCGTATCTACTAAAACGGGTGGTAAGATATCTTTCAAATATGGGTCGAGTCAGGTCTTCTAAAGGATTTGGGTAAGGGAGGTGGTGATATCTTTGATAAGCAATCACATTTTCCCTCACCTAGGAACAATGCTTATAGGATAATAACTATTCACATTTTGGTCCGTGATTGTAATGTCTCTGAAGGTTAATTGTTTTATGCTGTCAACCTATAGTACAATGTCAGCAATTAGTAGGGAACTAATAAGTACTAATTGAACTGAACAGGTAGAAAACGTGAAGACAATATAACCAAAGTGTAAAATATAGAATTTTGTGATAGTTAGTTATACAATATAGGTAATTTAAGCTTAAATCTTTTTTTTCTTTCTTTTTTATTTGTTTATTTTTTTCTGGGGCAAATGTAATTTCTTGGTCCTGAAAGACAAAAAGAAAGAGCCGTCTGGATTTTTGTTGGTGGGCAATGTGAGGAGGAGAATCTAAAGGCAAACTAAGAATGAAAACAAGCATATATTCAAAAAGATAAAATAAAATGATAAACAATGGATTTAAAGTGAAGTGAAAGAATAAACCCATGAGTTCATGTGGCACAAAATAAATTTATTTCAAAAGATAAGTAGATTCTCAATATATAAAAAAGATGACATTTTCCTATTAAAGACTATAGAAATAAGGGGTGACAATATTTGGTGCTGTTTTATTTGGTCCTGAAATATTCTGAATATTTTTAGCAGCCTATGATTGTGAGTAGAAAATTCTATTTGGGGGAAAAGGGGAAGTAGGAGTAAAACTCTGGAGGTTTTCCCTGGCCCAATCATTTATAATTGTGTGAAATATAAAATAAAATAAAAAATAACTTGATTGTAATGATGCAATGAACCTAGGACACAAGTAAAGAACAAAAATATACAGTCAGGTAGCAAAGAGGCAAAGACACTTCATCTCTAGGGAGCCTTAAATGTTTCTATCGAGTGAAGAAGGAATATGTTCTCTCTTCCAGATTGGAGATGAGATTCTCATAGCTTGTGAATGCCCCATTAATTCAGTCACAGAGGTCTGATCTTAAACTTTAACTTCCTTGGTATAAACTGTGAAAGTATGATTCTCAACCTGTCTTCATGAATCAACTTCAATGATTTGTATGCAAATTCAGTAGAAATTCAAGACAGTTTGGAACCATCATACACAGATTGGGATGCATGTCCTATGCAAATTCTTATTTGGGTATAAGGAGGGGAAAAATATGAGGTGAGGATGACTTACATAGCTTCATATCCAGAGATTCAAAAGCAGGAGAATTTTAATTAGAGAGCCTTTCTTAACCATTTCTTACATGGCAATTTTCCTCTGGTACTTTTTACCTTTTTATTTTCTGAGACTAAAAATCTCTAGATCTGACCCCTTGTAATTTAAATTAGCTACTGGATTGAACAAAGCTTGGTCTTCTAGAGTGCATTTTTAGATCCATGGGGACAAAGACCATCCTCTCCTTATCTGTCAAACACAGTAATAATATGCATACGATAATTAGGGAATATTTTCTTGACTGTATTGCAAATAGAAGAGGTTATAGACTGATAATTCCTTCTGGTTTCAACTTGAATACTAAAAGATTCAGAATTTAGTGGGATAATAGTAATAAGGTATATATTATGCAATAACCAACTAATCAAACTATTTTATTTTGGGGTAACAATTTAAATAATGCACTTACATCTTCAATTAGGAGTCTTTTTCTGGTTGGAAAACTAAAAAGACTTCTAAAAGAGTCACATATGGATTGGATTGGATTTCCATTTATTTTTAGATTATATTATTGACATAATTAAAGAAGAAAATAAGGATGAAAAATCTCTTAAAGAAATATATAATATCCATAGCTTTAAAATAACTTAAGAATTTTTATTAAAATCATATAGATGAATTTAAAGATTTACTGTTGATTTTTCAACTTTGGATTAAATGTACTTCTGCCTGTCTGCAAATATACATACACACAAATACACTAATGCATTAAGATTATTGCTAGAGCCAGGCTGGTGTGGCTCAGTGGTTGAGCATAGACCTATGAACGAGGAGGTCACAGTTCAGTTCCCAGAGCACATGCATGGGATTTGAGCTCCATCCCAGTGGGGGGGGTCAGGGGGGCATGCAGGAGGAAGCATCATTGATGTTTCTATCTCTCTCTACCTCTCCCTTCCTCTGTGAAATCAATTTAAAAAGAAAGATTATTGCTAGAATATGTAATACCCTAAAAAATCATAGAAGGTTAAAACTCTGGCAGTGGAACCCAATCATCAGCATTCTGATTTTTTTTTAAAGATCTTTCAGTGACTGTAATGTACAATGAAAGTTTAAAATCACTGGGTAAAATTTTTGCCAGAGTTTTACTGTGTCCAAACCTGAGCTAGATTACAGCCACCATTAAATACAGAACAATAATTATCCTGGTCACTATGCCACAATTGCTTACCTTGTTTTGAGATTAGGGTATGATGACTTTGGTATGTACAATTTATCATGTAATCAAGAGTGGAAAATTGATGGTAAATTGATATCCTGATATGAATAGACTGGTTTGTTTTCTATATTTATATTGTGCTTATCAATGACTATATCTGCTGTGCCCAAGTAATACTGGAAATAGCTTTTTGGGATCAGTAATATCAGCCAAAATAATGAAATAGTAGCTGCATCAGGAAATAACCTCACCTGACTTCTCTATTAGTTGAGAGAGAATATAAAGTGACCTGCCCTCTCTAACATGATCTTAGACCAATTATAATAGAGCATTGCTTCCCAAAAGGCCAAGCTATCTTAAACCAATGCCCTTTGATAAAAGCTTTTCCCATAAACTCTCCTTATTAATGAAATCAATTGCTGCTTTTAAATTGATGAGACTGCAAAAATAAGTTGTCCCTTAAACTTAGTGTATGTATCAATAAAATAATTTAAAACAAAACAGTAAGTAAGAGTACTAAAACCCTAAGAAAAGAATCATGTTATCCACATTCAATCATCACTGGGCGTTTCTTTCATTGAAAGAATATAGTCACTGAGGAAAAAACAACAACAAACAAAAAAAGAACAAGCAAACAAAAGAAAACCCTACCACTTGGCTAATATCCAAAGCATGAAATGTAGTTGCATGTCATGTCTATTATTGCTTCTACAGTACAGAATAAGCCTAAAAGTAGACTTATAGAAGATGAAGGGCTGTTAAGCTAATATCAAAGACTTTAGGTTTAAAAAAATGTGTAACATTGTTCTAGAGAAGTCAGATTTATATAGTGATGTACTTAAAACATCAACTTAGACACAGAAGTAGTTGTGGAACCTACTGGGAAGCCAAAGCATACATTTCTGATGCTCCTGAAAATTAATACAAAGCCACATGTATATGCTAGTTTTAAAAAACTACAAAATATCTAATCTAAAAAAGACAAACATGCAAATTGACTGTACCTTCACTACACCTTAAGCCATGCCCACCAGCCAATCAGAGCTACTGTATGCAAATTAACCCAACCAAGATGGCGGCCAGCAGCCACGGAGCTGGAGCGAGCAGGAGGCTTGGTTGTTCCCGTGATGGAGGAAGCCAAGCTTCCCGCCTGCCGCAGCCGGCTCTGAGCTCCACTGAAGTCAACAAAGTTTCAATTATAGAAGGTAAATAAATCCCAGAATAAAAAAAAAAAGAAAAAAAGGAGAGGCTAGGAGCTTCCGTCGCCGGGGGGTGAGGGGGCTTGGCAGTCTGAAAACGGCCCTCAGTCCCTCACCCAGACTGGCCAGGCACTCCAGTGGGGACCCCCGACCCTAAAGGGGGTGTGGCCAGCCTGAAAACAGCCATCAGCCCCTCACCCAGGCTGGCCAGACCTCCATGGGGTGAGGGTCCCCACTGGGAGGGGCTTGACCAGCCTGAAAACGGCCCTTAGCCCCTCACCCAGGCTGGCCAGATACCCCAGTGGGGACCCACACCCTGAAGGGGTGTGACCAGTCTGCAACACCCATCAGCCCC
>NW_005871080.1:6008141-6045144 GCF_000147115.1 Myotis lucifugus
TCAGGGCAAACCAGCCGGCCTCCACCCATAAACCAGGCCTCTATCCTATATAATAAAAGGGTAATATGCAAACTGACCCTAACTGCAGAACGACTGGGAATGACTGGTCACTATGACACACACTGACCACCAGGGGGCAGACGCTCAATGCAGGAGCTGCCCCCTGGTGGTCAGTGCGCTCCCACAGGGGAGCTCTGCTCAGCCACAAGCCAGGCTGATGGCTGCCAGTACAGAGGTGGTGGTGGGAGCCTCTCCCACCTCCTCAGCAGCACTAAGGATGTCAGACTGCAGCTTAGGCCTGCCCCCCGCTGGCAAGTGGACATCCCCCGAGGGCTCCCGGGCTGCCAGAGGGATGTCTGATTACCAGCTTAGGCCCAATCCCCCGGGGAGTGGGCCTAAGCCAACAGGTAGTCATCCCCCAAGGGGTCCCAGACTGTGAGAGGGCACAGGCAGGGCTGAGGGACCCCGCCCCCCCGAATGCACAAATTTTTGTGCACCGGGCCTCTAGTTAAAAATAAAAGAACAACTTATTTTACCTATTTTAGCTTTGAGGCCTGCTTCAATTCAATGGATAGTTAAGACTGAATTCCTGAAACTTATCCATAGTAAGTTTGAAGATTTCTTGAAAAATTCTGATGCCAACCAGTATTTATTTAACAATAACAACAACAACAACAACAACCAAAAAAACCACTTAACAATATTTCTAAAGCTTTATGCCATTCAGAAGTTGCCTTCAATTTAAGGACATGTAAAGTTAGTCATGACACCCTTGAGGAATATTTCATTAGGACTGAATTTTAGACAGGCAATTTTATGTATTTTTTTGAGTTTATTTGAAGAAAAATCCATTCATCAGGCAGCACCAAACCAGAAATGGTTAAAAGTGCTCCCCAGTTTCATTTATCTTGAAACTAATAGAAAGTACCTCTGAATTTAAAGTAGGCCTGAAAATTTTTCCTATCTTTCAAAAATATTTTAAATTAATTGCATAAAAGCAAGAGGTTAGGGAAAAGTTTAGGTTAGATCAAGGTAAAACTTCTCTAGGTAGAAGCTTTAGCTTTCAAAATATAACATTAGCATTTCTATAGAATAATTTATGGTCTTTTCAAAAAAAATGATATTACTTCTCAAAACCAAGGAACATGTTCTAGCTATTGAATAAAACCTGAAAATCAGCCTTACCAACCAATCATATTCTCTTTCCTGTGGATTATTAAAAGTACTAGACTCTCACCAAACATTGGACTCAGTAACTAACACATGTGGAAGGACAAAGTAGGCTTTCCAACCAGATGAAGTGTCACCTCTTGGTGCAACCTCTTACAAGGCTGGCAGCCATGAGTAAGGTCATAATAAAATGGTAGTCACATTTTTATTAACTCACACCCTTTTCCCAAAGCCTGCTTGTTGAGTACAGGGCTCCTGTGGGATGTAGTTGTGAAGAGAACAAGATAGAACCTCTGCCCACATGGAGCTTACAGCCTAGTGAATGTTTCTTATAATTTCTGTTTCCTATGTTTTATTGACGTAAATCTTCTGAAATCCCCTTAGTTAATAGGATCTTACATCCTGTATCCAAAATACATATCATTGTCAGTTACTAGTCTCTTCAGAAACCTCCCCAGCAGAGACCTGTTTGGCTTACAGAATTTTAGACTTTTTGTTTGTTTATTTATTTATTTATTTATTTATTTATTTATTTGTTTGTTTGTTTATTTATTTAATTTTACTTTGTGTGTCCTGAGGCTTCATAGGAGTAGATGAGACACCACTTTGATCTCAACTCAAGAAGGTTTATGGAAAGGTCTCTTCGTATTCCTTCTTCCTAACTCCTTGACCTCATTTTCCCCTCAATAATTATTTAAATATAAATACATTTAGAATATTTTTCCTCCAAATCAGTTTTAATTTAGATGCCCCTTTACCTATCTATTATTTTTATTAATCAACTAGGCTCAAATCAGCAGAACAGTATTAGTGATTTTATTAGTACAAATTCTTACCTACCAGTCACCATGTAAGAAATTAATATGCATCATCTCACTTAGACTTGCTAATGAAATATGTGTCATTTTTGTCCCCATGTTACAACTGAAGCATTGAGAATAAGAAAATACCAAAAATCCACTAATTAGTAGAGAAATTGAAACTTGAGCCCAGAGTACCCCTCACTTTGTATTACTCTACATTCTTGATTCCTGACTGAACTATCTTTGGCTCTTGATTGTTATTTGTTTTTCTTTATATCTACTCTAACACAAAAGCAGTCAACAATCAAAATTTTTATTTATTTTTCAATCTTTCACTTCTTTTGTGCCATCCCAGTCACCATCTGTACACAGGTTTCCATCAGCTCATCACATATTTAATTTTACTTCTCTTGGTTATGAATACCTCTCTAATTACCCATACTTCAAATTAAAACCCACTTTCTCTAGGTCCCTTCTATCTGCTTTGACAAAGACTTGACAACTTAAATGGCTTTCAATGATTCTCTTGGCTTTACCCCTGTCTATGCAGTCATGCGTCACTTAATTACAAAATACATTCTGAGGAATGCATCATTATATGATTTTGTCATAGTGTGAACATTATACAGTGCACTCATACAAATCTAGGTGGTATAGCCTAATACACACAAGTGTTTTAGGGTATAGCCTACTACTCCTAGGCTCCAACCCTGTAGAGTATGTTACTGTACAAAACAACATGAGATTAAATCAGCACAAGAGTAAATGATGCACTCAAGAGACAAGCTAAACAAGAGACCTATGAGGCTGCTGCCAGCATAAACTAGCACACAGTTTTACAGTAATTTTTTTTTTCAGTAGAGAGAGTACACTCTAAAACAGTGATGGCGAACCTATGACACGCGAACTCATTTTTTTGGTTGATTTTTCTTTGTTAAATGGCATTTAAATATATAAAATAAATATAAAAAATATAAGTCTTTGTTTTACTATGGTTGCAAATATCAAAAAATTTCTATATGTGACACGGCACCAGAGTTAAGTTAGGTTTTTTCAAAATGCTGACACGCCAAGCTCAAAAGGTTCGCCATCACTGCTCTAAAATAACAATAGAAAGTACAGTATAGTAAATGCATAAACCAGTAACATAGTCATTTACTATCATTATCAAGTGTTATGTGCTATACATAATAGTATGTGGCACATATTTATTCCATAGGTAGGGCAGATTTGTTTACACCAGCATCACCACAAACACGTGAGTAATGCATTGTGCTACTATGTTACCAAGGATACTACTACAATATCCAATTCAAGTGTTACTTCTTCTAAACATTTTTCTATAAAAAAATGTCTAATTTATCATCACTTCCTTCTCAAAATTTAAGCATTAGTAACTTCCTTTAGTATGTTATATACACTTCTTATCTACTTATATGGCAAATATTAAACATTAGTACCAGTTGACCATGTACTCAGTTTTGTAAGCTATTCCAGGATAATCTACATAATCTTCAAATAATTTTGGTCCAGTAAAAAATTATTAACCTGGCTATATCTAGTTAAAAACATATTAGAACACACATTTCCCCTTAGCTGGTAAACCAAATGTTGTATAATATGCATCATTGATTTATATCATATAATGGCTAAGAACACAATTTCTGGAGACAAACATTTTGGGTGTACCACTTCCTAGGGATACAATCTCAGTAAAGACACTGAACTTTTCATTATTTGACTTTCCTCATCTTCAGAATGTGTGCAAAATACAGCTCACCATGTAAGGATGAAATGTGTTAGTATGTGGAAGTCACTTAGAAAATATTGGGCATACACTATGACTCTATGTTAGTTATTATCATTTTTATTAGTGATCTCACATGATAAATTTGGAAAATATGCACACTTTAGAATAGATGATATTCAGTTAAAAATAATTCTGTTGGTGGGGGGACATAGTGCAGTCCACATCTAATTCAGTGAATCAGTGCAGGTATAGAGTGATTTCAGGTAGCGCTGATAGGTAGACTATCCTACATAATAAAAGGCTAATATTCAAACTGTCCCCTTGACCAGGAGTTCGACAAGGGGGTGGGGCCGGCCAGCCAACTGCCCACGATCCCTCCCCCTGGCCCGACCCCACCCAGGCACAAATTCATGCACCAGGCCTCTAGTTAACTTATAACTGTCTATATAGTGTGGAGTATATAGAAGTAATTTGACATTCATATATTTTTCCCTGAGGGAGTGTGTATTGTCTTTTAGAACAAAGTGATTGTGCTAGTTTTCTTTTTCAGATTCTAAGTACTCATTCAAATATTATGGCCATAGTAGACCTTCAATAATGATTGAATGAAATTGATTAGACATTGTGCTAAAAATTACTGAAAATGTGCACATTAGTAATTATCTCTATAAAAATTATCAGATTTTCAACTGCAAGGTAAGTAGCATTGGTAACAATGATTTGTGCACTATGTCAATTTTGTGAAATAAAAAAAGTTTGCAATATCAGCAAGTACAGGGATTTTCTCTTTTAAAATAGTAGTTCTTCAATGTGGAAATTCAAATAAAATAAAAAAATTAATAGTGGAACTTCAGGGCCAAGGGCAAGGACATTTTATTTGCCAAAATATATTACAGAAAAGTTGGAATTAGATATTTCATTGTCCTTTAACCTGTGATATTTTAAATACAATTTGCCAGAAATAAAAGAAATAAAAGCAAATGTGGATATCTAAACACTGTTCTATAGAACATTTTAATTTTATTTTTGGCTTTCTACTCATAGTTACCCATCACTATTAAAGATAAGTAAACAATCAAAATTAGTCAACACCAGGTCCTCTGTTAAAATTTGACCTTCTATATATTATTTCTACAGAGCCAAAATTAATACAGACATATAGTTTATTGTATTTAAATTTTTAAATGTTTGTTGAAACTAAGAACATAATTAATAGAAATGTTTTCTACCTTTCTACATCTTTTTAGGAAAAAATATCCAAGAGTACCTTGTACATTAGAAACCTAAAATAGTTCCTTTAATTTTAATTTTCTTATAGAAATATCACTTTGATTACTACCTTGGGATTTAATATCTTAGGCATGCTGAGTTCTCAGAAAACTTATAGATAATCAAGGATAAAAATGAATTAAAGCTCACCCATGATTATCCTCAGCAAGGTAAAATAATATGAACTGAATGGTGTAGTTTCTTTACATATTAGTGCCAATCAAATAAGTCTTAGAATATAGGATTATGTTTATAAAATCATGTTTTGAAAATATACATTATTTTGTGCACAAGTAGGCATGCAAAAAGGTTTTTAAAATGGTATTGACGTTTCATTTTAACCTAAGACATTTGAAAATTTTCTACCAGAATTGATAATATTTTTGAGATCCAACAACTCTTCATTCTCCATTTCTCTATAGTATGTAATATGCAGGACATCATTGCCTAAGATGATGGGATACTAGGTTGTTAGCATTATATGTAATGGAATATGTCCATCAGAGTGACCAAATTGGCTTTGTTTAGTCAAAGTTTATAATATAGATTTCCATCATGATCATCTGCAGTCCCATTTTAGCTTTGAAAATTAAATGTTTGCTATGGATTAATTTTATTTATTATTATTTTTTTAATCTTTATAGTTGAGAGTATTACAGGTGCCCCACTTTTCTCCCACTTGCTCCCCACCACCCAGTTCCTGCCTTGCCCCAGGCCTTCACCACCCTATTGTCTGTGTCCATGGGCAATGCATGTATCAAATAAATTCTGTGATTAATCTCTTCCCGCTCCCCTCTCCCCCATCCCTCTGAAACTCATCAGTCTGTTCCATGTTTCCATGCCTCTGGTTCTATTTTATTCATCAGTTTATTTTGTTCATTAGGTTCTACATATAAGTGAGATCATGTGATATTTGTTGTTCTCTGACTGGCTTATTTCACTTAGCACAATCAGCTCCAGGTCCTTCCATGCTATCTCAAAGGATAAGAAATACTTCTTTTTTACAGCTGCATAGTATTCCATTGTGTAAATGTACCACCGTTTTTTAATCAATTCACCTACTGATGGGCACTTGGGCTGTTTACAATTTAGCTATTGTAAATAATGCTGCTATGAATATAAGGGGTGCATATATTTTTGCTAATTAGTGTTTTGGGATTTTTTAGGAAATATTCCTAGAAGTGGGGTCAAATGGCAGCTCCACTGGATCAAATGGCAGCTCCACTTTTAATTTTTTGAGGAAACTCCACAGTGTTTTCCACAGTGGCTGCACCGCTCTGCATTCCCACCAGCAGTGCACTAAGGTTTCTTTTTCTCCACATTATTTTTAAATGTATAGAAAATGACCTATAATTAATTCTTATTCATGATGGTTGAAAATGAAGATGGCTGATATTGTCCTTCTCTGAAGAAATGGAGTTCAAAGGAGCTATTAGAAGTTCCCCAACAAATGTCTAAATTTACTCTCTTTGACATGTTCTTTGCCACTTTTAATTCTGAAGTCAGAAATCAAGCATTAATTTCTTTTGCATCCTTTAAACCTTTTTTGATAGATTAACATAGCCCCTAAAGGCTACTTTATACCAAAACACAGAAAATATTTTCAATTAAACAAATTCTAAATATCAATTTTCAACAATCACGTTCAGATATATAACGCATATTCTGGTACCTTCAACTTTGCACAAATTCCTTCTCTTGCTATAAATTTTAATCAGATATTTCGTACCTAGTTGTACTTTTGTCTGAAACTTCCAAAGTGCTTTTGTTGCCAAGGAAACCGTTTCCTCTTTATCTGTGTATTCAACACTGTCTCGCTTATTTTTTCTTATTCTTTCTTTCACTTTCCATGACTCAACTGGAAACTTTATATCATACATTAGTTAAAATAAAAATATTATTTTCCTCCTCAGAGTAGAATGCTTATTTAAAAGATGGAGAACTTAAAAGTTTCAACAATGGCTTTCTGGCTGTATTATAATTTTTTTAGTGTGATAAAAGAGAAAGAAATTTAAAAAGTAGAAAAAACTTTTGTTTCATGCTTCGTTTGACATTTGATAAGCTGCAAATGTATGAAGTTTTTCTTTTGATCTCTTAGCTATTTACGAATGCTGTGAAAGTTTAAAACAAGCACTCTTTGAATAATTTTTAGCCCTAAATCTTTGCATACAATATAGAAAGAAAACAATGTAGAAACACGACACAAGCATGAAAGAGAACTTTAAATAGCAAACTGTTTTAGGGTCAATTGTTTTCCAAATACTTTTTGTCTGCTTACCCTTTCGCACCCTTTTTACTGTTCACAAATTTCCACTGGCAGACTACTTTATTTTCAGTCTTTTTGCAAAATACACTTGTCTATATTTTAATTAAGAAATCATTATCAGTTACCTTTTAATTCAAGGATTGATTTTTTCCTACTAATCTATGTATACTTAATGCATAGAATAGCACCACAAACAGAATTCTGCAAACATATTTAGATTGCCCAGGATGTCAATTCTGTCTATTGAAGGTAGAGGCAGAATCAACACATGATTGGTGATAAAAATTAAATAAGACAAAATTCAAAAAATTCTAATAGATATAGACTCCTGATACATGCATACAATACTTATTTCTGATTTATTTAATTATACTTTTCACATATTATAGAAGCAGATGGAATTATTATACAAGACATTTTCTTATGAGAAATAATATTTAATTACAAAGTATACACAAATTGAGATTTTTTTTCCTTCAAAAGCATACACACACAAAATAGATACAAACTTGATCATCTGTAGCACAGAGGTATAATTCATTCTGTGTATTCAAGTTTATTAGATTGTTAACAATTATCATCTTTTTAGAAAGTTCTAGTTTCTGTCTCATAGAATTATTTTTTCAATGTAACTTTTTACAATGATGGGTTAACTCAGTTCAGATTCACTGTCCCATTGAAATCCAATAGAAATACTAGACAAAGTATTAGTTTTGTTTGGTTTATTTCTGCTTTTAACTATCTCATGAAACTGGTGGAAATGAAAACTGCAGTTCAAGGTCAAGAGGGAAGCTGTATTTCTAGTTACCTCAGACTTACAGTTCAGACTGTGTTTTCTAGGTTCTACACCCTAAAGATAAAATATCAAAAATAGACAACATATACTTAGTTGATTTTAAGTCCAAAGAATTCAGTGATTGCACTAAATGTAATAGAATAAAGATTTCAAATAAATAACAAAAAAAGTTGAAACAGATACAGCAAAAGGAAGCAAAACCTGCAAGAAAGACATAGAACTGTTGAAAGCAAAAAGTAAAAAAAAAGATATTCATGTAACCCAAAACAAAATAAAGCTGGTATCTGCATGTAAAATTTTAAAAAGGAAGACTCTAGGGCAAAAAGCATACTGACTTAAAGAAAGAAGGTATAGCCCTGACCTGTTTGGCTTAGTGGATAAAGCATCAGCCTGGGGACTGAAAGGTCCTAGGTTCGATTCCAGTCAAGGGCATGTACCTTGGTTGCGGGCACATCCCCAGTAGGAGATGTGCAGGAGGCAGCTAATAAATGTTTCTCTCTCATCGATGTTTCTAACTCTCTATCCCTTTCCCTTCCTCTCTGTAAAAAATTAATAAAATATATTTTTTTAAAAAGAAAAAAAGAAAGAAGGTATAGAAAATGTTAATTTGTATATATATATATAAATATTTAAACAGGAAAAGAATAAATAGAAAAAGATAAACATCATTACAGTGGGGAATTTCAATATATGGCCAGGAGAGAAACAGAATGCAAAAGAATCAGTGAAGCTATGATTTTACATGCATAAAATTTGTTTCTGGTTTTCTTTTTTTTACTTAGGGTTTTAATTTAACATTTATTAAACACCTACTGTTCTAGGCAATATTTTAAGCTATATATATATTAAAATGATCAATAACATAGAAAACTACTTTGATTCCATTAAATTTATATTCTAGTAGAGAAAAATGAGAGATAAACAAATAAGCAATTAATTTGAATGAGATAATTTCAGATAAGTGCTATGAAAAAATCCAGATCACGTGATATGATAGTAAATGGTATATGGTGGTGGCCTTTTAACTTCAATGAAGGATTCTCCAAGGAGCTAATATTTTATCAGAGACCTAGCATGTGTAGAAAGAACCAGACATCTTTAAACCAAAAGCACTAAATATAAACAAGTATTTGAAGTCTCAAGTGAACACATCTTATGAATATGATTGTGATATATTGGAGGTGTTACCATCTAATATTATTCCTCAGCTATTCTCATTGCTGACCTAAATCATCTCAAACACTAAAGATTTTGAATTTCACTGTTCGCAAAGCACTTAATATGACGCTTGACATGCAGTAGACACAGAAGGGCAGCGAACATGTATGTTCTGGGTTCAGTTTTCAAATGCTACATTATGCGCACACAGCACCATTTAACCAGAATAAATTAAAAACAGTATTTCAGAGTCATTCATATGTCATGTTTCTGCTTAATGAAACTACTGGGGATCTATTTGCATCCTCCTCTGAAAATATAATAGCTTTTTCCCCTTTGGTCAATCCTTTAACCAATTATTTCTATAGGCACGTTTTCTTCTTACCATTATTGGCTGTCTCCTTTCTTTCTTTTTTATTTTTCAATCTTTTTGTTACTATCTTAGAAAGCTAACCTCTTCTGTCTTAGCTAACAGAAAAAGTCCCCGTTTGAAAGCAGTCATTTGTAAATGGTCGTTTTCGATTTATTGTTGAAAACATCACTTAGATCCTCAGATGGTTTCTTCATGATGCTTGGCTAGGGAAGCAGAGCAGATGATTTCATTTGAAAGCAAGAGAATTGTTCCCTGAGCTATGAGTAAACAAATTAATGGAAAATTTTCCTTCCTTTAATCTGTGGCAATCTATCTACTACGCTGGACCCTTTCAGCACCTTGCTTTGTTCAGATATATGGATTGTGAACTCTTTTACACTTTATCTCTTGAGCCTCCTTCTATTTGATAACTAGAATATATCTGTCAAAACTTCATAGTTGTATTCTAATGGCATTTAGGTGACAGGGGGTCTGGAGTTTAGAAACTGAATGTTAGAACTAGAATAGTGCTGTCAGAGAAGGTGACCAGGGCAAAGTAAAAATTTATTTCAAGTAAAGGGAAACATTCTAACAGATTTCAGAGCATATTTGTCAATTTTATTTTGACATTAAAACTTATTTTTTTCTGATTTGAAATCTTTATTAATTATACTAGAACATTTCTTACCTATTGCAATAAGCCAGCTATTTTTAAATCTACATAAAGAACCAGGCTAAATATAATTTTGTGTTTATTTTTTTCTTTTTAATATTTTTTATTTTGAAATTACAGTTTATGCATAATATTACATTAGTTTCAGGTGTATAAACCAGTGGTTAGACATTTATTTAACTTATGAAGTTATCACCCCTCTCAATCTAGTACCTATCTGACACCATTCATAGTTATTACAATATTATTGGCCGTGTTCTCTAGGCTACACTTGACATCTCTGTGACTATTGTGTAACCACCATTTTTTACTTTATATCTCTTCGCCTTTTTCATCCATCCACCCTACACCCCCTTCTCACCTGGAAACTGTTACAATGTTCTCTGTATATATGAGTCCGTTTCTGTTCTGCTTTATTGGTCTTATTTTGTTTTTGTTTGTTTGTTTTACATTCAACATTTAAGTAGAATCATACGGCACTTGTCTTTCTCTACTTGATTTATTTCACTCATCTCAGTACCCTCTAGGTCAGTGATGGTGAACCTATGACACACATGTCAGAGGTGACACGCAAACTCATTTTTTTGGTTGATTTTTCTTTGTTAAATGGCATTTAAATATATAAAATGAACATAAAAAATATAAGTCTATGTTTTACTATGGTTTCAAATATCAAAAAATTCTATATGTGACACGGCACCAGAGTTAAGTTAGGGTTTTTCAAAATGCTGACACGCCGAGCTCAAAAGGTTCGCCATCATTGGTCTAGGGAGAAGCTGCCCTCTCATCCTCATCCTGAAGCCAGACAATTCTGATCATCCCCATATGTCTCTGACACTTTTGGAGCTGCTGCCCACAGCCCTGGAGCTCAGAGGAAGGGGCCCTTCAAGAGGAAAACTTGGGACTCCAGCAGCCCCCATCTCATTCAGCCACGATTCCCCCTGGTTTTACCATGGAAACACGGCTCTCTTAGTGTTTCTGTGTAGGAAGCTTCTAGATGGCCCAGATATGTGAGGACTGAACAGGACAAGTCTTCCCAGTGGACTAACTTTCTGTCAATTCTGCATACTAGCATAATATTAAAACTATAGAAGGTTGACAAGCAATATCCTTTATCTCTTAAGTACCCCAATTTACCTCTGCTGCCATCACTCCAATTCTCTCTGGTTAGCTGTTTCAGTGGCAAACGGAATAAAAATCCATGGTATTAACCTGTCTTATTAAGAACCCCGTTTTGCTCTGGTGCATACATTTGGCACAGCTGTGCATTTTGCATTTAAATATCGCTCCAACAGTGGGCGGCTCAAAACTATTGCTTTTCTATGGGAAATTAAACAGGGAGCTGCTTAATGCTCCTTGTTAGTTTTTTAATAAAAATGAGAGTGAAAAGCCAGCAGTACCAGGAGCAAATGTCTGCAGGACTCCCTGTCTGTGCTAAAAGCAAAGAGGAGGAACCAAAATGCATATTACCTTAAACTGCCCCTGCCCCGGTGACTTTGCAGTACCTACTCCACTGTGGCCCTACAAAATTGCCTCTCAAATGTTGTTTAGAGGTTATGTTAAATTGAAAGTCCTCTCCTGGGATCATTAGGCAGCTCTCAATTTGGTTTCCTAATAAAATATTGAAAGTATAATGTAAAGGCAAAGTTACAACTACTGAATTTGTGTGGCTTCGGTGGAAGAAAAGGAAGAAACAGAATAGCAGAATGGAGATAAAAAGAGAGGAAGCAAAGACTGGGAGAACCAGACACAGAAAAAAAATAATGCAGAGAAAGTCAAAGAGAGTGAGAGCAAGACAGAGAGAAAGAGAGAGAGAGAGAGAGAGAGAGAGAGAGAGAGAGAGAGAGAGAGACTAGCATTCTGAATGTCTGCCATGGAATCTATACTAATTCTATACTAATAAAAGGGTAATATTCTAATTAGACCGGGTTGACCAGACATCTTCCAGTTGTCCGGTCCTCCTTCCAGACAAAGCCAGGATGGCTGGAGCCGAGGCAATCAGACCGGCAGGAGAGGGAAGTTAGGGGTGATCAGGTTGGCAGGGGGAGGGTGGTTAGGGGCGATCAGGTCGACAGGCAGAGGTGGTGTCGGGCCTAAACCAGCAGTCAGACATCCCCTGAGGGGTCCCATGCACAAATTTCATATACCGGGCCTCTAGTTACACATAAACAACTTGCTTAGGCTTAGCCTTTTGTCTCAGCAAACTCATTTCTAGGGCCAAATACCAAACTTTCAGAGAAAATAATTCCAAATTAATTTAGCTGCTGTGCAGTTATTTCAATGCAAACCATGTCATTGTAATGGTTTGTAATTATAAACATGAAATTAGTCATTGGCAGCAGTGTCCAAAAGCAATAAATGTTTTCTTTCTTTTTCTTCCTAATCTTTGTCATTTCTAACACGAATGCCATTAAATTTATTGAAATGACAAAATCTAATTATTCAATTTTAGAAATAGTGATATGAACTAACTTCAAAAAATTTGATATACAACACATTGTGGCAAACTTTCGGTAAAAGGCCAGAGAATAAGCATTTTGGGTTTTGAAAGCCATATGGTCTCTATTGCAACGACTCAGTTATGCCATGTAGGGTGAAAGGATTCACAGACAATAGTCAAAGATGGGTGTGGCCATGTTCCAGTAAAACTTTAGTTACAGAAACAGGCAGCAGGCTGGATTTGGCACATGGATCAGATCCCTGCTATATAGGAACTCTTTTTGAGTAATACAGGAAACAAGCATGCCAAGCTTCTAGGGAAAAATAAATGTCCAGTAGGAAAGATTTTCCTTTTTATCATTCTAACCCTTTTGCATCAGAGAACAAACCCCCTTACAATTTCTGATGTTGCCACAGCATTTACTCATTTATTACCCTCAGACCACTAGTAATTGTATTTTACATTATTGAAGAGTAATTTGTATTTATATTCCCAAATGCTCTAATTTCTATTGGAAGACTGATTAATTTTGACAGTCTATTCATCATTTTAATTTCTATCAATTATAATACTTTAATAAACTTTTTTGATAATGTTTTCTGTTTTTATTCTTTTCCATGTTTTTAGTAAACATTCAGTTTTTAAGCAAACACTTCCGTTTTTAAGTTTGTGTTTTTAATTTATCTTTTCAGCAATGCCTTTATATATATAAAGTTCCGATAAAGGATTTAAAAACAGTTCTACAAAGTTGTATCCATGAGGTGTGTATAATTGGTCTGTATATGACTATGGTATTTCATAATTAGGGCTTATAGTTAATGGGTATGTAGTTGTTGCTGTAAGAAATATTTTGTTGCGATATCAAATATTTGAGGAAGAATTTAAACTGTGTCAAGTTGTCTTAGGGGGTTTTTTCCTGTCATTAAAGTTTTTCAACATTATTCCCTCAAAGAACAGCATCAAGAAATACTTGGTAGATGTCAAGGGTTGATATTCAGGAAAGACATTAGAAGTGTTCTTCTGATGAAACATATAGAATTGGACCACAATTTCATGTAAATTTACTTATCAACTACACCTTGGAGGTTAGGTGGAGAAACCTAGCATTGTTACTGGGGAGACCAGGAGACCTCAGTTCTTGTCTTCTTGAAGGAAAAATTTTGATCAAAAGACAGTGTAGAAAAGCAAGCAAGAATGTATCGACTGCAGCAAAAATATACTTAGAAGAATGAAACAAGGAAGGGCATAGAAGTAGCAATAGGAGAACCTAGGCAGGGCTGCATTGGCTCACTGGGAAGTCAGAGGACAGGGAGCCTTGGAGACAAGTGCAGGGGGTTAGCCCAGGATGAGCTGCCACTGCTCATTGCTCCCCTGGTGGCAAGTCGCCTGGGGTCCCTTCAAGGTTAGGGGATACGTACAGGGGAAGTGGGGAGAGGGGTAAGGGTGTGAAGGAAAACCCCTATTCTGTAAAACTACTGTTTGAAATTCTCTGCTATTCTTTGGACGGCCTCTTATTGTGAAAAGGTCTTAGGGGCTGATCAATAGAATATTCATCAGCTTTATGCTAATGTACCAAAATAAGATATATTCTCTTAATTTGTTTGTCCTTGGGTGTAGTTGGCAAATGGCACTTAATTGGATTTCCGTTATAGGTCTCCCTAAATAGGGTGATTTAAGCTATTTAACTGTCTGGTTGAGGAGAAGTGTAAATCATTTACTCTTAAGGTTCTTGGTTTAGGGAAGATAAGATTTACTATGTGGCTGCAACCTGCTGTTTAGCTATCTGTCTTAGTTTCCCTGTCCTCTTGTTCTGGAATTTTCCTAGCTTCTTACTAGTTTATAACAGCATTACTAACCAAAAGTTGAATTTGTAGACAACAAATGATATGAAATTTTTGGACTAGAACCTGGATTCTTTGTCTGCTGGAGTTGCAGAATGAATCCACGGACAGAAAGTGGTATAGCAAAGGTGGAGATTTATTGAAGAACAAGTACAGACTCCCACATGGGGAGAGGGAAAGAGTCCCATAGAACTGACTCCCATGTAGGGAGGGGGAAAGGGTCCCAGTGAGTTCCTTTTCCCTATGGCTTATAAAGGCTGCAGATCCTGGTGCCTTGATATCTCCTCTGATTGGTCACTATTCCCTTAGACTGGTTACTATAGTAACTCCTGGGCTCAAAGGTTGAGCCTCACATGGGACATGTGAGATTCTCCCCCACCCTCCTTCCTTATTGTTTTTCTATTTCCTTTGGGCTTTCTTCCTCTCCTTCTGAATAAAGGGCTTCCTTCTCTTTGTTTTGTAAATATAAACAGACCTTTTGCTGTTTCCAGCTCCCTCATTCTATGGAAATGTATCTGTTGCAGTCCCACCCCCCCCCCATTCTATGGAAATATACCTTCTGCTGCTCTGTAGCCCTGTGCTTTCCTCCATGGTTCCCTTAATTTTCAAAATTTCCTAAACCTGTCCTATCTTACCCCTAAAATTCCTGTTTCACAAACACTGTCAGTATAAGATGATGGTGACTTCTGCATCATTCCTTCTAGATCAGTGATTTTCAACCTTTTTCATCTCTTGGCATACATAAACTAATTACTAAAATTTTGCGGCACACCAAAAAATATAGTATTATACTTTCTGCCGATCTGACAAAAAAAAGCTACAGTTTTAATTCATCCACATTGGACAGCTACTGTTTAGCTGTTGTCATTTTTAAATTTGACAATCTAAGGGAAAAAGACATCAGTGCCTCTGACTTAATAGTCAAGTTTTGCATGTTTTTAAAATTCTTGCTGCATACCGGTTGAAAACGGCTGTTCTTGATTATAAGAAAAGTTGGGGGTTCTGGTCCAGTGTAGTATCATAGGT
This sequence comes from Myotis lucifugus, assembly GCF_000147115.1. Lineage (NCBI taxonomy): Eukaryota > Metazoa > Chordata > Mammalia > Chiroptera > Vespertilionidae > Myotis > Myotis lucifugus. The sequence continues at coordinate 6,023,686 of NW_005871080.1, forward strand.
GCCTTCTGAACTCACTTCCTCCCACAGACAGTGAATCTACAGCTACACACATGGAAATTCCCTCTGAAAGAAGTTCAGAAACTAGCTGAGTGATTCTTACCCACCAGCAAATGTGAAAATAACCACATCATATACATCAAAACCATTAGAAAAGTCTAAGGCACATTCTCACCATGAACCTCCCCCTTCAGCATAGCATCATATAATCAAAAGGCAATTCATAAATCCCAGGTTTTCTCTAAGTAATAAAGGGTTTGGACCCTATACTAATGCCCCCAAGTTTTAGACTTCACCTAGGAATGAGCTGCCAAAACACCTAGTCCTGTAAACCAACAGGTCTGTGTCCCTGAAACCCAGGACTATGACAAACAAGGGAATTGTTCTTAATGGGCTCAGGATGACTCACTGGGCTAAGCCCCCAGGGCTCAGCACAGAGGAAGCAGTCACAAAGCTCATTGTGCTATCTTTCCCTTAGGAGGGCTATTTACATAGTTTAAAAGCTGTGCCTGAGGGTCGGGCTTCTAAGTCAGCACACATATAAGGTCTGATTAATTGGATTTCTGTTATCTGTCTTCCTAGATCCTCCTTTGAGACTGGGGGAACTAGCAGACAACACTTTTGCCTTCTTATTCAAGACTTGCTTCAGATTGCCAGTATCTCTTTGGAAGAGGCTTGTACCAGCATCTGCTAGGTAGGAAGTTAGTTAGACATGAACAGCTGGGGTGAGGCCTGCCCTGGGGTCCTGAACAGGGGTTGGACCAACATTGCCTTCAGATGCCTCTCAGATGCCCAGCAGCCACCAGACTGCCAGCAGGCAGATTCCAAGCCAGTGGGTTCTTGGCCCAAGCTCAGAGGAAAATGAGTTGACCTCTTGACCTCAATGCCACCTTACTAGGATACTAGATTAATTATAATAAAATTTGCATTTCAGTTTTGACACCCTCTTGCTGTCCTCCCTTCTCCATGGGGTTTTTCTGTATGCATTATGGGTAAAGGCATGCCCAGAAGAAATATAGTGACTGTCAATCATCCTGAATGCAAATGAAAGTTGCCACCCTGGAACTCCCTCTTTTAAACCCAGGAGTTTAAGGCCACTCTCTTTCTCTCTCCCTTTCCCTCTACTGGCCGTCTCCTCATTTGGAGGGCATCTTCAATAAACCCCATTTTTCTTTACATTCATTTTTATTGACCTTAAATCTTTTCTGTGTCAACAAAAAGAACCAAAGTCCCAGCCAGTAACCCCAATCAGAATCATATCTAGCTCCCCAACTTTGTGGTTGCAGCCCAAGGGACAGAGCCCTAGATTGCCTGGCTTTAACAGCAAACAGAATTGCATTCACAAGTCCTACAGGACTGTAGTGAAGAAAAAAGGTGTTGCAAAAATACCCCCATTGCTACCCATCAAAGCCCAGCTCAGATGAGAAGGGAGAAAAAACCCATCTCCTAATTTCTCCATAGATGGAAGTTCTAACTTCATGTTTCCCAGCTATTACCAGAAGGTTTGGCTTTCCCATCAGCCTGCATCAATGTGAAAACTGAGATTTTCCTTTTGGGATACTGAAAGCTGTTGGCACACCTTCAAAGTGGGAGCCAGTAAGAAAAAAGAAGGTGGCTTGGAAAATCACAAAAGATTGAGAGATGACCAAGAGATGGAGTTGGGCTGATTGAAAGGGTTATTCTCCTTCCTGAGATCACTTTGTGGAGACTTGAAGTGGTGGCTCTCTTATCTGTTACGTTAATAAAACAGAGATTCCAAAAAAATGAAGAGCCAAAGGGATATGTTCCAAACAAAGGAATGAGGTAAACCTCCAGGAACAGACCATAATGGAATGGATATAAATAATGTACCTGATCAAGATTTCAACATAATTATCATAAAAATGCTCACCCAAGTCAGTAGATGATGCATGAACAAAGTGAGAATTACAACAAAGAAAATATCAAACAGATATCACATACTGGCATAATAACTGAACTGAAAGAAAACAATAGAGGGGTTTGATAGATTAGAAGAAAGGGTCAGTGAACTCAAAGATCAGTGAAATTCATTCAATTAAAAAATCAAAGAAAAAAAATAAAAGAAAGGAAGAAGAAAGCTTAAGGAACATAAGGGACACTGTAAGAGGACCCATATATTCATTATAGGGAGCCCAGACAGAGAAGATGGAGAGAAAGGGGCATAAAGATTAATCAAAGAAATAATGACTGAACACTTCCCTAACCTATGGAAGGAAACAAACATCCAGATCTGGAAGCTCATAATGTTCCAAATAAGAGGAATCTAATACCAACACACATCATAATTTATTTTTTAAAAGCTGAGGGTAAGAAAAGAATCTTAAAAACAACGAGAAATACAACTTGTTAAATTAAAAGGAACCTCTATTTGACTACCAGCAGATTTTTCAGCAGAAGCTTTGCAGGCCAGAAAGGAGTGGCACAATATATTAAAAGTACCTGCCAACAAAAACTACTCTACCCAGCAAAGTTGTCCTTCAAAACTGAAGAAGAGATAGCGTTCTCCAGACAAGCAAAAGCTAAAGAAACTCAATCAGCCTTAACAGAGGCTTCTTACAGCTACAGTGGAAGGTTGCTAATTAATAAAAGGAAAACATGTGACAGTAGCCATAAGAAAAGTCCACATATTTATGATTCTATTCCTATGAAATATCTAGAATAGGCAAATCCATAGAGATACAAAGCAGTTTGGAGATTATTAAGGCTGGGGGCAAAGGGGGCTGGGGAATAACTGCTAATAAGTAAGGTGTTTCTTGGTGGGGATGATAGAACTGTTTGGAACCAGAGACTGGTGATGGTTGCAAAACACTGTGAACATACCAAGTGCCACTATACTGTACACTTTAAAATGGTTAATTTTATGTTATGTGAATTTTACCTCAATTTAGAAAAAGAAAAAAAGGGGTGGGGGGCTTGATACCTGCTGCAACATGGATGAACCTTGAAAACATTATGCTGAGTGAAAGAAGCCAGTCTCAAAAGACCACGTATCATGTGATTCCATTTATATAAAGTGTCTAGAACAGGCAAATATAGTCAGAGGTAGATGACTGGTTGCCTGGGGGAGGTGGTAGATGTGGGAAGAGTTGGAGTGTGATAGCTAAACAGTATTGAGTTTCTTTTTGGGATGATAAAAATGTTCTAAGATTGATTGTGGTGATGGTTTTATAACTCTGTGAATATTCTAAAAATCCTTGAGTTATACCCTTTAAATGTGTGAATTTCATAATAAATTGTACCTCAATAAAACTCTTTAAAAAAAGAGAGTAGCTGAGGTAATCTCTTGTACACTCTTACTTCACTAAGATAATGCTTATTTTATGCTTAAAAATATGAATACATAAACTTAATAATAATATTTTCTAGCATTTACTCAAGGAAAATAATATGTGAACTTTAAGACTCTAAAGATAGATATTTGGTGAGAAAGAATAGGAGAGAGAAGAATGTTCTTTATAAATTATTTCTATGGATCCCTAGCCGGTGTAGCACAGTTGGTTGGGCATCCTGTGCACCAAAAGGTTGCTGGTTAGATTCCCTATCAGGGCACAAGCCTGGGTTGCAGGTTTGATCCCAGGTGGGGAGCATGCAGTAGGCAGCTGATTGATGTTCTTCTGGCACACCCATGTTTCCCTCTCCCTCTTCCTTCCTCTCTCTCTAAAATCAATTTTAAAATACTTTTATAAAAACAAAAATTATTTCCATGAAAAAATACATGTGTACCCCATTGCTTCCTCATCTACCTCTCTGCCTTGGTTAATGCTTCAAGTCACAGAGAATAATGAAGAACAGTGTTCAAATAAATTTTACAAATTTTAAATTTAATTTAAAAACGGAATAAGAAATCTAATTTAAGCATTTCTATGTATGTTAGCCTGGAATATCAACAAAGAGTGTAATTTATATATAATAGAGGCCTGATGCATGAAATTCATGCAAGGGGCTCAGTCCTCATGGCCTCGGCTGCCTCTTGACCCTGCCCACTGGTCGTTCCGCCACCCAGTCTAATTAGCATATTAGCTCTTTATTATATAGGATGTATATGCATATGTGTGTGTGTGTGTGTGTGTGTGTGTGTGTATTTCATTTGAAACTGAGGATTTATAGAGAGTGGAGCAGCACTCTCTGAAGGTCCTCCTTTGGCCTTCCCACAGGAAAGACAACTCAGATGAGTAAACATGGAAACGAAGAATCATGGGGAGAAGGCATTATAAGGGGGAGATCAAGAAAAAAAAACATGAAAGAAGATGATTTTGAATAGCTGATTTGGAATTTCTTCTTTTATCCTTAATGAAAATTAAAATCTATCTGATTGAGAGACAGAAAATTGGGCTACAGGATGGTAGAACTAAAAGAACCAAAAATTTAGGGATGATAAAATGCTTCAGGCAACTCTTCAGGATAGTTTTAACATTTCTGTCTCTGCTTTTTCCACATTTTCTGGTTATATGATAAAGGAATTTATCCAATTCCAGTCTTTCTTTGCATCTCCAGTGAAATTTAATGTTTCAACAGTTAACCCAGTGTGCCAATGTCACTCAAGGGACACAATTTCTAATCTATATTATTTGTGTATTTTTGCCTCCTTCTTCCCCCACCTACTACTTATAGGCTAGAAAACTTATGTACCCTTTATTTGATGTTCCTGCTAGGAATTTAGAATATCTTTGGAGTTTTCAGGTTGTAATGTGGTGTTCAAGTTGTCTAACTTAATATCAGAGAAAGTTATGCACTAACAGAATTTTGCAAATGAAATCGCTTAAAGACAAGATGATGACACATCACAATATTGCTTTCCTAGTCACAAGCACCACAATGCATTAGGTGGAAATTATCAATGTCTCAGGAAGATGCAATAACTCAAAATTGCTACTGCACAGTGAAGAGCTACAATTGGGGTGGGGGAGGGGGAATAAAACTGTCAAGAGAGCAACAAGAAGTTGAGAAAGTGATAAAGTCTAGAAATGCATTTATGATTGGCAAGCAAATGGGTTTTTATCAACTCACTTGTAGAAAAGTTGAAAAAAATGCTGAGATTATGTTTTATTGTTCCCCTGTTCCCTTTATTATCAGTATTTTTGAATTATTCTAGCAGCAGACCACTTTTTATTTAAAAGAAATCCTAATTTCACTAAGAACTACCTGATTTCATGTCAGTTGGTTATTTTCCTCTCAAGGCAGCACAGGACAGATTTGGCACCTGGTGGTGAACCTCCTGGTAACCCATGCAGTTTCATCTGATGATTAACGATTCAGTGAGCACCTACTGTGCCCAGGGAAAGTCTGGTACTCTTGCTAGTAACGCATAGCTTACTAGGCAAACACCAACCAAATGAGGAAAGCAAAAATGAGACAAATTTACCCTTCTACGGGATATGGATCCTTGAAGGGAGGGTATACTTTCAAGATGGAGTTAGGGACTGCATCATTTTAGGTGTTTAGCAAAGTCATTTGAAAATGACTAAGATGGCAGTTTGATAGCATTACAAATCAGGGACAATTCTGTAATATAGACTTTCTTTAGAGTATTTAAACTCATATAAATATACTAGAGACCTGGTGCACAAAAATTCATGCACTCTTGCAGGGGGGAGGGCGGTCCCTCAGCCCGGCCTGTGCCCTCTCACAGTCCAGGACCCCTTGGGGATGTCCACCTGCTGGCTTAGGCTTGTTCCTGGGGGTATTGGGCTTAAGCTGGCAGTCAGACATCCCTCTGGCAACCTGGGAGCCCTCAGGGGATGTCCAACTAAGAGCTTAGGCTCACTCCCTTGGGGGAATGGGCCTAAGCCATTAGTCGGACATCTTTATAAATATGAGGTCTACAGGTAGAAAAAACACAAAACTATTCACAAGGCAAAACATTTCCAATCTTTGGTATTCTTGTGTGGCTTTGAACACAATACCCAGCAGTTATACCTATTATGAACAAAAGTGCAACAAAAAACAGGCAGATAATGCAATTTTGAGAGTTGCAAACTGAGGAATGAAGATATTCTGAGGCTTTTGCCAGAGGGAACACAGTTAACTAATCCCTGTGGCTGGAGATTCAGGGACATTTAGTTGTAGTTCAGCACCTCATTCTCCAGAACCGGGCAGATTGCTCTGTCAAGCTCTGAGGCATGAAATCCGGGTTCTCCATATGGATTGTTGCCACAAGTCACCTTAGTGTTCTGCCTCGTTGACACTTGTGATTGCAAATGTTTCAGAGAAAGTGTAAATGCCAGGGAATGCACAGAGTTTTGACATTCCTTCTATATTACACACCAGTTTACCAGTGAGAGAATGGAGGTGGGGAGGGGCGTATTGCTCTTAAATTTACAAAATAAGTGTATGTTCATCAGCATGAGATTGCAGGGCCCTCATCATTTCATTTCTAACTGGGGTGGCATTTGGAGTCCCATGCTTATTAACTTAAATGTCTAAAGCTACCAGGTTCATTGGTTTTTGGGAAACATGCCCTTTTAGTTCATTTCCTCCTCTGACAACAATAAAAACAGTAAAGTACACAGCTATACACGAAAAATCAGGAAGGCTATTTTGTTGGCAACCCCGAGAAGTCCTTCAAAATAAGGCTTATGCATACAAAGAAACACTGATTGAAGTAAAGTCTGAAGTCAACACCAAATAAAGATCAGCCGATGCCGCTCACTCATAAAGGCTAGAAAACCTAAGAGTTGGAATGGATATGAAACGTGGGTCTTTGCATCCTTGGTGAGAAAGGCAATATTATTTATAGAAAGCACTGCATTTACCTCCACAGAACTGAAACAAGAGGAGCCACCTCACCCTTATTTCAGAAAAATGTCTTTTTTTTTTCTCTCTCTCTCTCTCTTTCTTCATACCTAATGTGCTTTGGGCTCAGAAATATGTTAACCCTTTGGCTAATATAAGAGATGTTTATTTTGATATATCCATTCTTTTTCCTGAAGAGTTATTGAGCCAGCATCTTACTTTCTATATTTCCAAAATATCTTCTAGTTGATACACTTTCTAGTAGGTTTGACAAATAAATATAGAATCCCCAGATAAGGAAATTTTTAAAAGCGTAAGTATGTACCATCAATATTTTGTTCATACTTACCCTTAAAAAAAAACATTCGTTGTTTATCTGAAATTCTAATTTAGCTGGGCATGTTGTCATTTTATTTGTAAAATCTGATAATTCTAATGTGGTCATTAGAAATACTGCATACACTTTTAAAGGATATGTTTATCTTAGCCAAACCTATCACTCTCTCCTTAGCTCTTCTGATTGACTATCAAAAATAAGGAAGTGATTTGTACATACTGATGCAAACAATATTTATATTTCTTCCTAGCCCTGAAATCTCAAAGAACCAAGCATTTTCCCTCCCTGTGATGCAGATGTCTTTAGTAGAACCATTTCATGTGGAAGCCACTGCCTTCTGTGGCTGCAAAGTGAGAGCCAGTGAATCTGACCTCTTCACTAACCAGAGCCATCAATGTATTTCCCCTTCATTTATTTTCATTCCCCGAATAACAGCACAAATGGAAAGCCTTCAGTAGAGTAATTATGTGACAGTGGGTGCAGAAGAAGGGGCGCAAAGTGACATGCTTTGGGGCATGATAATATTGTAATCAATGAGACTTCAGTAGTGTAATTAATTTATTTTAAAATATCTTGTGACCATATTTGGTCTTAGACTGCAGACAGAATCATATAATCAGTTTTGGAGGAGACTTCACAGAGGTTTGTGATAGTTAAAATAAGGCTTATGCATACAAAGAAACACTGATTGAAGTAAAGTCTGGGCTCAGAAATATGTTAATATCAGAATTGTTTTTGTGTAGTCATTGCTGATTGCTACTTCTGTAAATTTCTGATGGTAAAGTCTCTTACATTTGCAAAAAAAAAAAAAGGAGAGAGAGAGAGGGAAATAGTTTCATAGCAGTTTAGAAATCTTTTTCTAATTTGTTTAAGAAGTTCTTTTTATTTTTATATGTCTGGATCTATTTCCTTAATGTTTTTATTCATTTTTTAAAAACACAGAATGAGTGTTGGTTCATTTTCTCATTTGTACTCCCTTTGTTGTCATGAGGATTATATGAGATAAATATCAAAATTCTTAGCTTAGTTCTGAACCACTGTGGCTTATTGTTTGACTGAATGCATTCTGATGTGCTATGTAGATCATTTTGCAACATATTAACTTATTAACATGCTTTCCATATTATGTTAAATGTGCAAATAACCTGATTGCCTACACATGGAACTTGGATTCTGCCATTTTTCTTGGCATAATTTGAAGGGATAATTGTTATAATTTCAGTGTTATTATTCATTTACACTAAAAAAAAAAGTCATGGCTTGTGGGTTTTAAATTTTGTTTCTGTGTTCTTAAACTTCTTTACTAAGTTGAGCATCATTTACAAACATTCCATTACCAAATTTAATACACATTAGATGTCCTTAACATATGGAAACATCCAATGTGATCAGTTTGAACATGCCTAATGGCTGCCCTTTATTATTCATAATTAACACTTTTCAAAGAACATCTCTACAAAGTATTAAATAATTCACTAATTTCTACACTGAAAGCATAATCTGAGGAAGGTGATTGGTTAAGAGTGGCAATTGTATTTATTATAAACAGTGAATTGATAATACAAAAGATTGCACCAAAACACCCCCATTCTCCTTAAAACATTGACAGCCTAAAGAATGGGGTTTGTTCAGAATAAAATGCTAGCAAAACATCACAGTAGGCAGCTTTTCAGTAATACAAGATTATTATAAACTCTCCATCTAGGAAAATGAATACATAAACAAATGCAAAAGCTCACTGAAATAGATCAGAGTATTATAAGATGCAACCTCAGCGAAGACTTAATTGTGGCCCAACTACACCAGATGTCAAAGTCTGTGATCATAATACATTTAAAATATTCAGGTGCACAGACAATTTACTAAACTTGGTCCAACAAGAGGAATTAGTGATTATTTCATACTTAGCCTTTAATTAAAATGAATTTATTCTTTAAGGGTAATTCATTTTTTTAAATTTATTTTTCTCAATGGTGGGGGTTATATTTTTTCTTTTCTTGTAATTAATATTAAAAGCTAATGAAAAACTCTGTGTGCATCACAAGTACAGCTAACCAATGCAATACACACTTCTTTTAGGAATATGACTTATAAAAATATGAAACTGGCATGGCCCAAACTTGTTAGAGATAGTGTCTAACTCATAACTACTAGTATAACGGGTCAAAAGGCAGAACATCATCATGAATACATTTGAATTTAAGGGAAAAAACAAAAATGACTCATTTGGATGAGCTATCAAATAAGGGAGGATTCAAGCAGAATATTTTGACGTAAGGCATAAAGCCAGGGAATTTGAAAGCAAGGAAGGAAGGAAGAGAAGCAGGTGGCATTAAATAGGTGAATGGAGGGCAGTCTTGTATGACACTTATAGGAACAAGTGTCCTGACAAGTAACATAATGAATAAGAACATAAACTTGGGACTTCCACATGTCATTCAACCTTGACTCTTCTCTTTACTGTAAACTGTGTGACTCGTTACAAGTTCTAGAACTTCATCTCTGTAATGGAGATTAATATGACGATAGATCTTCATAAGTTTTTCCATTATGAAGTCAGAGGGTGCATGCCGAGGACACAGCACCCATTACGCGTAACAAATGGCAGCCCTTTCTATTCCCTGGGTGGACAGATCAATTTAAAGAGACCTGGAATGGGCAGGCTGTTTGTCACTCTACATAATGCAAAGAGAAAATAAAACTGTGCAGTCAGAGGTGGGTAATGACACTCAACTAAAAACAGAATTCAACATGGAAAAAAATATGAACAAAAAGTTCATATGTATTCAGTATGAAAATTATCCAAATTAAAAAAAATTAAAACTCTATAATATAGAAAATTGAAAATCACTGCCATAATTCAACATATAGATATGGTCACTTTCAACATGTAGTTTTTTTTTCTGTCAACTTTTAAAAAACATACTCACGCACATACTTATTCACATACTTTATTTTTTTGCTAAAAATACAACTGTACTAAGAATAAGTTTCTTGCCTTTTGCACATGGATATCTTTCTATGTAAACACATATGTTTATGTTGACTTATAATATGCTATATATTACTCTATTGCATAAAATTTCATACTTTATTTAATTAATCACTAATGATGAATATTTAAAGGATTTTTTAAAATTGTGTCCTTATAAATGACATTAAAATTAAGCTTCCATGATGATAAGTTTGAGTCCATACTGATGTAAATAAATTATTTAAAAAAATAAATGAATGGGAGAGTATAAACACATTTCCTATCTAAAAGGATTCTAAATAATTTATGTAGATATTCTGCCCTTAAGAAGGTAGGCTGCACATAGTGACATCCTCCTAAAAAACACTGTATGAACAGAGGAAAAAGAATCACTTTACAGTAGAGAAATCTCAGCAACAGGTCCTCATTCAAGTGATCAAGTTTCACATTGATAGTGAGAAGCTATGCTGATAAAATGAATAGCACTTATCTCTGGGGTCTTCCCCTCAAGCACAACTCCAATCTAAAAATAAAAACCATTTCAGACAAATCTTAAGTGAAAGACATTCTACAAAATATCTTAACAGCTTTCCTTAAAACAATAAAATAAGGAAAATTAAAAAATAAGGAAAGTCTGAAAATCTCACAGCCAAGAGACACAGCCTAAGGAGACATGATGACTAAATGTAATGTGGTAGCTTAGAAGGAATCAGGAACAGAAAAGAGACATTAGGTAAAAACTAAGGACATCTCAATAAAGTATGGACTTCAGTTAATCACAATGTAACAATATTAGTCTATTAATTGCAACAAATTTATCCGACCAAAGAAGATGTTAATAATAGGGAAACCAGGGTGTGGAATATACAGAAACTCTAACTTTTCAAAAAAAAATCTAAAATTGTCCTATAATAAAAAAGTTTATTAAAAATTAATAAACCATCTTATACAAATGCTTCCTACTAGTGAATTGCTCAAAGTGAACTCCTAAGAGTAAAAACTTTAGGTGGAAAAACATATTCTCATTTAAATTTGTATACAAAATAAACCAGGTCTTTTCTATAGACATTTGGAAACATTTTTTGAGTGTCTAATATATATATTTAAGGCACTAGGTTACCCTTCAAGTGACTACAATAGACATTAATGTTACTCTATGGAGCTCATCGTCTAATTATGGACACATATAATTATGTTATAATAATTATGATAAAGGAGAGACAATTGTGAGTTATGAGAAGTTATATGGGCTATTTCTAAGATGTGCACTTGGGTAGGCTCACCTCAGGGAAAGAAGATGGAGCTGAGATGATGAATAAGAAGGCAGTAACTTTCTTAAGATGTTACTGTTCCAGGGTGGAGTTGGTGAAATGTGTGAGTGGGAAGATCAGAGTGGAATTTTCAGATGTAAAGAAGCCAGTATAGATGAAATACAAGAAGAGAGATGAAGAATGGTACAAAATTACTTGGAGAGATAGTCAAGCCTTGAATCTTGAATGCATATTTATCTCAAGAACAATAGGCCATCTTTGGAAGACTTTTAGCAGGGAGAACAACACAAATGTTTGTATTTAAAATGTATCACCTTGAACTCACTTGTGAAAGGTGGTCAAGATGGGAAGGAGAATGAGGAGATGAAATCTATTGCAGAGGGCCAAGTGAAATAGAGCCCTCTGCAATAGATTTGGGGTGTTAAGGATGAAGCACATATTTAGAAAATATGCATTTTCAGAACATGGCCATTTATCTGGTGTAGGGGATAAAGAAGAAAGAGGAATTGAAACTACTGAAATTCTAATTTTCTTATCTTAATGGATGGTGGTCCCATTCATTAAAACAGAATGCTAGAGTAGGGCATATTTACATGGGGGGAAAAAAAGTTCAACTTTGGATATGGTGAAATACAGTTGCCTTTGATATATCCAAATGCCATTACCACAGAGAGAGAGAGGGTGATAAGAGTTCAGAAGTCAGAAGTGCACTCTGGGATAAATACATTTTAAAAGTCAATAAAACAACATGTGTGAATGCAATTGCCAAGGGAGAAGGGACACAATGAAAAGATAATGACTGGGACTAAATCTTGAGTATTTCTAATACCTTAAACCTCAAAAAGCAAGATAACGTAGTAAAGATTAACATGGAAGAACCAGAAAGACAGGGGGGTGTGGTAGATCAGAGAGTATATTGTTCATGAAAGCTAAGGGAAAAGGGGATTACAAGAGAAAGAGAATGAGTAATACCACCTAATGCTACAGTGAGTTCAAATAAAATACAGATTTAAAAATAATCGTTGAAAATATTGACCTAGATATAATAAGTAATTTTTTTAGTAAGCTGCTAGAAAAATTTCATTATTCTTTACTCCCTCACTGTCTCTTCCTCATTTTCCCATAAACAGTGTGTTTTGTTAAGAGAGGTGAAGTGGGGGTAGGCTGGAGAAGAGTATAATCAAGGGTGCAGTCTACTTCTGGCTTGCACAAGGCAGCATTATCAGTGCAACAAGTTATCTGTACACTCTTAACATGTATTTCCGTCTTAGCCTTAGAGCAACGTGCTCATTCTCAAATTAGCCATAAATACCCTACAGACAAGGCATTTTAATCATTTAAAATGTGATTTTCTCAGTTTGCAAAAATTAACCACATATTCTTACAAAAAAAAAAACATACACAAAAAAACATGCTGTCCATCTGGTGGGTGATGAAGGGACCATCATCCTTGGCCATCTACCCGGCTGCTCATGGGCAAAAGTTCAGTGGGGATTTAATATGAAAATTTGGAGACTTACTGTGCCCAGGACGGAAGCTGATTTGGGCACCAGAACACACTGAGATGAACTGTAGCAACTGGAAGCAGACTTGTGATGGAGGGTCGTGTGGCTCTTTGTGATATGGTAGGGACAGAGGTGCTTTGCCTTTAAATTCCGCTCAGATTTTACGCTAAGGATTGAGTTTCCTTTCACCTCCATATCTCCTCTAATCGTGATCACACATGTTCTTTTCAGGTGTGGTCATTACTACATGTGGGTTTGTCATTCTAATTTTCTGGGCCTTGGCAGGACATTTAATAATTACATTACATGAGCTAAGTCCACCAGACCCCCACACAATAGGCTAATGTTAAGAAATGAGGTATCCTCAGAAGCAAAATAAATAGGGAGATGGGGATTATAATAACTCAAGGTACTGACTCAACAATCCTTTTCTCACCAGTCAGCTACAAAACTAATGTTCTGGCTGTTCATGGCCACTCAAAATAGCAGAGAACATTATGTTATTTTATGCCTAAAAACAGAGAACATATTGCTATTTTAGGTGTGTGTGAGTGAGTGAGTGAGTGAGTGAGTGTGTGTGTGTGTGTGTGAGGCTCTGTCTTCTGGCCAAATTTCAAATTTCTGGCCAAATTTCAAATTGGAAAATTCTCTACCAATTTCCTAAGTCTTTATGTTATTTTACTGGGGTAATATCTATTCCTCTCTCCCTTATTAATCAGCATTGTTTGCTGTTAAATATTTGCTGTGGTATATTTCAAAGCTTATTCACCTATACTCTGAAACAGAAAGTCTTAGTTACACTTCTGAAAGGTGATAAAGCAGTCCAGTGTACATAAATTGAGTATTTCCTTTGAGCAAGACACTTTGAGTCGATTAGAACATCTGCAAGTTTGTTATTTCAAAGAGAATTTCATGTTTAGTCAATGGAGCTTTGCCGCAGTGCTTTAGCTTCAGACCAAATGTTGACGTTTATTACTATCAAACAAGAACTCCCTGGTTGGACGATGTATCTGCTCTGAAAGGCACTAACGATATTTGAAGTTATATTTCCAACTTAAACCTTTCTCCTTCTTTGCTTTACTGCCCCCCTCATCTCCTTCCTGCTATATACTTTTAACAGAAGTACTCAGAACTACTTGGATGAAAAAACTATCTTGACTTTCTATAAACACCAACATCTTAAGTGGTTTCAAGTTGTTTTGATGGATATTCTTTATCACATCGTGTCTGTCTCTCTGTTTAAAATACACAAAACCAAATGTACTCTGAGCAATGGTAAAATAAATCAAATAATATGTATTCAGCCCTTTCCCACATGCCTGAAAGAAACAAGTGCAGCACTTATGAAAAAATGATAGGTGCTTTGCTGGCTTTACGTTTTTTCTTTATCGGTCTTGAAATCTTTTTTGAAAGGAAAAAAGAGTCTACATGGACATTTCTATTTCAACAAGATAGCTTGCTATTATGCACCAAGTGGCACCAGCAAGGTAAATACAAAAAATAACTTTAAACGAACAAATTTAACTGTAAGAACTTGAATGCAATTGATACACTTCTAAGAGGCAGTTTCTGAAGTAGGAAACCCAAATACTCCACTTTCCCCTGGCGAGTTAGGGATAGAAGGGAAAAGGAAGCATTGCCATATTTATATTAAAAATATTTAAAACATATTTTAAAATATTTTAAAAATATTTATTGACTAATTGGCAGGAATGCATTTTAAGGATTATTTTACAATTTTTAAGCTATCATGGTTTGGCAATTATACAAAAATACCATGTATTTAGTTATTAGAATAAAAGCAGCAAAAGATGCTACAATCCAAGATGTTACTTAAACATCTCTATGTAACCAGGATATTAATGCTATAGAAGCAGTGTAATAATTCATTTCACCTTTAAAATATCTAAGTGTGAATATCTAAGTCTAGTCAACAGAAACTGATATTAAAATAGCCAAACATACTAGTTTACAGGCCTCTACCCAGCTGTTAGTGTCTAGCTCCTTTATTACGCTATGGTCTGAAGCCAGTTTCCCTTGCTCATCTCCCACATTTGTCCATTTCACCCTCTCTGCTTCAAATGCAACCTTACACACACTTTCTTTCTCTTCCTCTTCACTTTCCTATTTCTCTTCCTCCTACTTCTTCTTCTTTGTACTCCAACACGCATTCACTAATTGCACTCCCTTTACTTCAGCCGGTCAAATATTGTTCATTCCTCTTTGAAAACTTTGAAATCTTTTTCTGACTTTGGAAACCAAAGCAGGGGTTTACCATGAATCCTCTCTGCCTGAAATTATAATTAATAAAAATATTTAAAAATCATATAATTGGTTATCTATATCCTATGTGGACCTATCGGTTTATTTGTCCTAAGCACACCTGCTTTAGTTTAAATCATCCCCATGCAGTAATGATGTTTTCTGACAAAACCATTTGAGGTTATTTTTTTCTTGCTCTTTTTCCTGATCCTTATTAAATTACAGATTCCTGCTGTGACAGATTTCAAAAGTTAAAACTTTTAGCAGTTAAGAGGCCTCTTAGATTTTCTGTCTTCAAGTGGTGATGAATATATAAGGGAGGACAAAATGAGGGTATGGCAAAGACAGCACATCATCAAAGTTAAGAAATACCGAGGTGTGTCTGCCTCACCCACCATTTAGAAAGGAGGACCCTCATTACTTGAAATAGAGATTCTGCAGAATTGAGTGAGTCATGCCATTATAATTATTATGAAATTCGTGCACTGGAGGGGGGTTGTCCCTCAGCCCTGCCTGCACCCTCTCCAATCTGGGACCCCTCGGGGGATGTCCGACTGCGGGATTGGGCCTAAACCGGCAGTCGAACATCCCTTTCACAATCTGGGACTGCTGGCTCCCAATCACTCGCCTGTCTGCCTCCCTGATTGCCCCTAACTGCTTCTACCTGTCAGCCTGATCACCCCCAACCACTCCCTTGCCAGCCTGATTGACACCTAACTGCTCCCCTACTGGCCCGATCACCCCCAACTCAAATTACTTGTATGTCAAATCACTCCCCTGCAGGCCTGGTCACCCCCTGCCGACCATCTTGTGACAACGTGAGGGTGGCCATGTTGTGATGATGTGGAGATGGCCATCTTGTGGCGGCCATCTTGTGATGACATGGGGCGGCCATCTTGTGATGTGAGGGCTTGAAGGTCAATTTGCATATTACCTCTCTATTATATAGGATCATTATTATTATTTTATTTTTGGTCATACATTTAATATAAACTACAAGAGGGGAAAATGTTCAAATGGTAGATTCAAAAAACAAACAACTAAAGTACTTGTGTATTTACAAACTCTATTCCCAATAAAATCACTTGAACAGTTTTCATTGTTTGGGCATAGCTATTGTTAAGAAGTTTATAGAAGTTAGGAAAGTGGCTGACGTTAGTGCCAAGTGTCCCATAAGAGAGAACATAGCTTATATCAATCTACATAACTAATGACTCATGGTTGCATGCTGTCCCAGTGTAAGCATCACTGAGGAGTCTATTTGATATGATTCTACCTATACACAAAAATCTGAACTTTTTATTTATTTATATATGTGAATTTATGTGGTCTGTGTATGCTCAAATACACACTATACCCATATTTATTATTACAGCTAAATGTTTACATGTTATGCAATCATATCTTAATGTAATACCATTCTTTAGTTTTCCTAATTTGGCTGAATACAAGCATTGCTTCAGTCTTCTTCTTGGTCTTAGACATCATAATCTTGTTTTGGTCCTTAAGCATCTTATTCTATATCATCTTATTTTCCACTTAAACATCCACACAGATCTCTGTTAGAAAAGCTAAAATGGGCTTGCCTCAATTTTAGGCACTATTCTTTAATCAAGTCTTGTACCATCTAGTAATTGTGCCCAGCTGCTAGTAAGAGAAATAGGAAGTCATAGTGAATGAAACAAAACTGGTTTATATCACTCTCTCATAAAAGAAGTACAGAGGTAAGCACCTGGGCACTGATAAGAAGACTACATATTGCCAGCAAAGATGCAAACACCTTTAATATTTAGCTCCTACAGTCTCAGCTCTCAGCTTTCATCCTCAAGGTCAAGGTCCAAAATGACTAAAGATCTTTGTCCATTGGCTCTTATTTCTATATAGGAAAAACGAAATGGAAGGTAGTGTTGGCAAATAGATGCATATTAGCCTCTGTCCCACTCTTACACAGTTTCTCAGAAGTGTCATCTTGTCAACAACTCCCTCTTATGTTCAACTGAGCACCTTAGTTGCAAAGGAACCTGAGAAATGTACTGGCTTAATTGGGCACAAAGCCATGTGCAATCAAATAATGATACTTTCTTAAAGAAACACAGAATAGGCTTGTAACAGTATTCTCTGATTAAAGTGATTTCCTCCCTTAGCAGTATTCCAAGCAATACTCCAGCTTTCACTTAGTTTTATACTATCTCTTTAAACTTGTAGTTATCCAAAACATCACAATATTAAAATGTTTCTACTCTATATAATTTTCACAACATAGGAGATGCAATTTAAAGAATGAAGTGATTTAAGAAAGAAAAATAACAGCTTTCTTTGTACTAAGGAGTATGTTAACAAGTGTTGCTGATTTTATTATGCTTCCCGATTAAGTGTTTCTCTCTCCTTTCCTATTAGAGGTTTGCATTCCTTGGCACATTGCTATGTGATTAGCATTCCCTTCCCACAAGTGAAATACATTTCCTCTCCAATGGTGGGTGTGGTCAAGTGACTTACTTCGGTCCATAAAAGGAACCACAGTGGTACAAGCCTATCCTTAGAAGAAGTTTTATGTGTTGTTGTCTTTTTCTACCAACTGTTTTGCCCTTTCCCTTTGCCATAAGAATAGCGTGTCACAAATGAGGCTCGTCCTACAGCCTGTGTTGAGAGCCACCAACATATCACACAAGCAAGCACTAAATTAATGTTACTTGTATGCTTCTAAGATGTTAGAGTTACTTAGCATCATTTCATGAGTTAGCAAAAGTTGACTAATACTCAACTATGTATATGTGTATGATATACAGAGGTGATTTATTCTAACACACAAGTATACCAACAAAAATCCTACTTTTTTGGGTCTTTCTTCCTCCTCATACAGGCACGTTGTAACCATTACCAGAGGCTGTACATGGTGAGTTTATCTTACAGAAAGCCCATCTTTATTCTCCACACAGGTAAGGTGAGGAGAGAGAAAAGAAAATGTCTAGAATTACTGATCCCATTGCCTCTCTTCTTTTTTCAAATGTGAATCCTCATCCTTTCTCCAAATTCTTCTATCTACAAAGGAACAAGAAACAAAGCATAGTGGATATCAAGCAGAGGGCTTTCAAGCGGGACTTTCATTTAGAAATAGTTGAACTAAATCAAAGTTGCCTGAGGAGAATAAAAAATGTGTGTGTGTGTTTCTCATTGGACCCCACTACATGGTCTGAATGTGCCTCTAAACAACTAATAATTTTGCAGTTAATAATTTTAAAATGAGAAAAAAAAAAGGTAGTGAATTATTTTTTTTTGCTTTTGGGGGGGGGGTACCAGATGAAACTGCTTAAAAAATGTTCTGCGTGAGTTAGCAGGCTCACTTTTATCAGCATTCAAAGCAACTGCATTAACAGAAAGAGATGATTTTAAGAAAAATAACCCGTCGGTACTAGATTTAACTCTGACTTGGTGTGTATGATATACATATGTATTTTTTCCTTTTTTTCCCTCACTCTGATTCTATTTCAGTAATTCAATCTTCACTCAATTCAAATGTGTTCCTTTTAAAAATAAGATTAGTTACAACAAAGGTAGAAAAAGAGATCTAGGATGAAGTGATTTAATAGACAGTCTTTAAAACAGCAGCCATATGCTCTTAAGAAGGAAAACGTCGTAGGCAGAATGTATAATGGGAAGACAGCACCAGAGCCATCATTGGAGCCCATGATATCTATGATGTGACACTGTTTTAATTGGGAATAATTACATTCAGAAACTAAATTTCATGGGGTAGAATTCATTAAAGAAATATACTACACTAGATCTCACAATGCAGCAAGTTGTAGTAGAAACCATGCCATTTGCTTACTGAGGTAGGCAGAATAATGGATCCTCATAATACCCATGTCCTGATCTCCTGGACCTGTGAACACATTACTTTACATGGCAAAAAGGACCATGCCAATGTGATTAAATGAAAGCCCAGGTGAGACAAGCCTGGATTATCCAGGTGGGCGAATATAATTATATGGGTCCTTCAGATCATACTCGGATATGGTCAGAAAGGGACATGACTCGGGAAGAATCATCAGAAAGATGTTGCCTTTGAAGATGGAGAAATGGTCTATGAGCAAGGGGACGCAGTGTCTCTAGAAGCCGGGAAAGGCAACTAAATCGATGTTCTTTTAGAGCAGCGGTTCTCAACCTGTGGGTCGCGACCCTTTGGGGGTCGAACAACACTTTCACAGGGGTTGCCTACGACCATCAGAAAACACATATGTAATTACATATTGTTTTTGTGATTAATCACTATTCTTTAATTATGTTCAATTTGTAACAATGAAAATACATCCTGCACATCAGATATTTACATTACGATTCATAACAGTAGCAAAATTACAGTTATGAAGTAGCAATGAAAATAATTTTATGGTTGGGGGTCACCACAACATGATGAACTGTATTCAAGGGTCACGGCATTAGGAAGGTTGAGAACCACTGCTTTAGAGCCTCCAGAAAGGAACACAGCTCTGCCAACAGCTTGGTCTCAGGTCAGTGAGACCCATTTCAGACTTCTGACTTCCAGAACTGTAAAACAATAAGCCTATATCATTCAAAACACTAAGTTTGTGGTACTTTGTTACAGCAGTCTTTGGTAATACATTAACCAACCACCATTGCGTGATACATATTTGGGCTCCATTTCCCAGTTTCTCTGGACTTTAAATGAAACTTAGGGCCATTTTCAGGGGCATGTGGACTCTGCAGTCACACAGAGTCTGCACATGGAAAGGCCTTGTGTTGGTTTAATGCTCTGTTGCCCCCGTCATGAACTTCTTAATAATGTTTGAACAAGAGGCCTCACATTTTCATTTTTTACTGGGCCCCCAAATGATGTAGATGGTCCCGTTGAGACTGTAGGACATTGACAGAGCTAATCTGTGTCACTTTGAGGGATGGAATGTAAATTGATTAAATTAAATTAGACTAAATAAAATTAGATTCAAAACTTCCCAATTCTCCACTGTGTTTCTCCTCCTTTATTAACTTGCAGGAACTAGAGGATCCAGCAAGAATATGAAGGTCCTAAGAAATGCCAGGCCCCTAGATTGGGAAAGCCAGTGGGGGTTCTGTGCTCACAGGCTCTGTGAAGGTGGCTGATGGAATGGAACTGAAGGGAAAGAGGCAGACACACATATCGGACATCAAGCCTCTGCTCATGTCTATGCCCCGAAGTCCCTTCAACTTAACTTACAAAACCAAGTTCAAAGCCAAGTCCAACATTTTTAAGAATTTTAAGATGCCAATAGTAGAACCAAACACGGTGCTCTTCTGAGGGAGAAGCTTTCTGGAACTACATGGGCCACACGCCTATGAAGCTAGCCATCCCAGGATATCTTTCTTCTTTTCTTTTAATTAATAAAAGGAGAAAGCTTTTAATTCTTCATGATCATGGCTCCTTTAGGATCCAAACATTGAAAATACAGCCTAGAAAAGAAATATCATACTTAGAATTAAAACCATTTTTTTTTTAAAGAGCCAGATTTTGGGCTAGCCTGATTATCAGATAAAATAATAAGCAAATAAAATATTTTAAGAAAAATGTGGGTGATCAAAGCAGCTGCTTCCCCTTGACCAGTTTTAAAGATTCATTAAAAAAAGAAAAAACAGAGAGAACCAAGATGGCGGCGTAGGGAGCGGACCTGTGTGTGCTGCTCTCTCACAGCATCACTGAAACTATCAACTATGAAGTAAACAACCGCCACTCAGAACCATGGGGAAGTTGGCCCAGTGGGAGAGCTACAACTGGAGGAAAAGAAAGAAGCGCAGTGAGACTGAGTGGGAGCTACGGAGGCACCAAAACCAGAGGTACGCAGTCACACGCCACGCGGGCTGCAAATGGATTCTCGGTTTTTTACGAACCCTCGAATCCTCTGGGCTTGCTCGGGGCGGGTCTCTGAGGCCCCAGATCCCACAGGGAGAGGCGGCCACGGCCTTGCAGTGGTCGGAGAGCGAGGGAAGCTCTGACACGCGGCTGCTCGCCGGCACTGAGGGACAAGAAGTCCTGGTGTCCCGGGGAGGCGAGGGGCGCGGAGACGCCGCCATCGCTATTTCCTCCACGCTGGCGACTCCCTGTGACCCCGCCCTACCCTCAGGGCTGTGCCAGAGGCACAAGAGGGAATGACTGTGCTTTTACAAACTCTCAAATCCACTGAGCTGGTTCGGGCGGGTCTCTGAGGCCCCAGGCCCCAAGGCGAGAGACAGCACGGCCTTCCAGCGGGTCAGAAAGCGAGGGAGGCTCTGCGCCTCGGCTGCTCGCCGGCACTGGGGGACGCAAGTCCTGGAGTCCTGGATAGGCAGGGGCCGCTGAGTCTCCACACGCGACTCCCTGTGACCCCG
>NW_005871080.1:6045498-6046919 GCF_000147115.1 Myotis lucifugus
GCAAATAGATGCATATTAGCCTCTGTCCCACTCTTACACAGTTTCTCAGAAGTGTCATCTTGTCAACAACTCCCTCTTATGTTCAACTGAGCACCTTAGTTGCAAAGGAACCTGAGAAATGTACTGGCTTAATTGGGCACAAAGCCATGTGCAATCAAATAATGATACTTTCTTAAAGAAACACAGAATAGGCTTGTAACAGTATTCTCTGATTAAAGTGATTTCCTCCCTTAGCAGTATTCCAAGCAATACTCCAGCTTTCACTTAGTTTTATACTATCTCTTTAAACTTGTAGTTATCCAAAACATCACAATATTAAAATGTTTCTACTCTATATAATTTTCACAACATAGGAGATGCAATTTAAAGAATGAAGTGATTTAAGAAAGAAAAATAACAGCTTTCTTTGTACTAAGGAGTATGTTAACAAGTGTTGCTGATTTTATTATGCTTCCCGATTAAGTGTTTCTCTCTCCTTTCCTATTAGAGGTTTGCATTCCTTGGCACATTGCTATGTGATTAGCATTCCCTTCCCACAAGTGAAATACATTTCCTCTCCAATGGTGGGTGTGGTCAAGTGACTTACTTCGGTCCATAAAAGGAACCACAGTGGTACAAGCCTATCCTTAGAAGAAGTTTTATGTGTTGTTGTCTTTTTCTACCAACTGTTTTGCCCTTTCCCTTTGCCATAAGAATAGCGTGTCACAAATGAGGCTCGTCCTACAGCCTGTGTTGAGAGCCACCAACATATCACACAAGCAAGCACTAAATTAATGTTACTTGTATGCTTCTAAGATGTTAGAGTTACTTAGCATCATTTCATGAGTTAGCAAAAGTTGACTAATACTCAACTATGTATATGTGTATGATATACAGAGGTGATTTATTCTAACACACAAGTATACCAACAAAAATCCTACTTTTTTGGGTCTTTCTTCCTCCTCATACAGGCACGTTGTAACCATTACCAGAGGCTGTACATGGTGAGTTTATCTTACAGAAAGCCCATCTTTATTCTCCACACAGGTAAGGTGAGGAGAGAGAAAAGAAAATGTCTAGAATTACTGATCCCATTGCCTCTCTTCTTTTTTCAAATGTGAATCCTCATCCTTTCTCCAAATTCTTCTATCTACAAAGGAACAAGAAACAAAGCATAGTGGATATCAAGCAGAGGGCTTTCAAGCGGGACTTTCATTTAGAAATAGTTGAACTAAATCAAAGTTGCCTGAGGAGAATAAAAAATGTGTGTGTGTGTTTCTCATTGGACCCCACTACATGGTCTGAATGTGCCTCTAAACAACTAATAATTTTGCAGTTAATAATTTTAAAATGAGAAAAAAAAAAGGTAGTGAATTATTTTTTTTTGCTTTTGGGGGGGGGGTACCAGATGAAACTGCTTAAAAAATGTTCTGCGTGAGTTA
>NW_005871080.1:6047401-6049659 GCF_000147115.1 Myotis lucifugus
CGATAACATAGCAGCCCTCATTTAAGTTGTAACGACCCCTAATGATGTAGGTCCCCTGGTATGTCTAAATGCGCCCGGTAAGCCAGGGTCGGCTCGAGAGAGTCTCAGCTCATTTCGAAGAATCGTACGGGTCTTGGTGAGATTGAGACTAATCCAGTGAGGTTGGGCCAAGTAGGGGCGCCCCAGTGTGGACTGATGTCCTGTGGTCGATACAGGCGCAGCGCACCATTGGCAGAATGTTAAATTACAGTGGGAAGCCTGGGGAGGGTTGGGGGGGGGATTAAGAGACCAACTGAAGGACTTATATGCATGCATATAAGATTAACCAATGGACACAAGACACGGGGCGGGGGGGGCGGGGGGTAGGGGTCGGGGGAATGTCAAGGGGGGGAAAAAAGGAGACATATGTAATACTATTTGTAATACTTTAAGAAATAAAAATTATTATTAAAAAAATAAAAATAAAAAATAAAAATAAAAAATAAAAAATAAAAAAAGAAAAAACAAAACCAAAACTAGGTTCCCTGAATGACACTGAGAAACAAAACCCCTTGATTTTCATTATGTTTAGCCTGCACTATTTTAGGATTATTTGTTACAGTAGTTGGCCTCTTTGAGTTAAACATAGTTTATACTAAGATGAGTGGCTCTACACTAATTATTACCAGAGCAAGAAATAATATTTCTAGAAATAATAATGGAAGGAATACCAAAATAACAACTGCTTATTCAGTTGTTCTAGTTAATAAATAAGAATAATTAAAAGATTAAAATAACCTAGACTCTTTTTCTATTGTGTCTCCTCTAATCTCTAAGGTCTAAAGGCAAGATAAATAAAAATTAAACTGAAATGTAATTTTTCTGTAGTTCACACCATGGAAAGTAAGCCATTTCTGGATTCACAATGATTTTATAACTATGAGAATACATGAACTGACTTCTTTAACTTAGATTTTTTCCCGATAAACTGTACCCCCTTTTTTAAAAAATATATTTTTATTGATTTCAGAGAGGGAGAGAGATAAACATCAATGATGAGAGAGAATCTATTGGTCGGCTGCCTTCACGCCCCCTACTGGGGATGAGCTTGCAACACAGGCATATGCTCTTGACCGGAATTGAACCCGAGATGCTTCAGTCCGCAAGTTGATGCTCTATCCACTGAGCTGTATCCCTTTTTGTACAGCTCCATAAAGAAACCAGAGAAAGCCATTGTGTCAATGTTTAGTTATAGAAAGTCAAACTGTTTTTTACACTTGAAACTAATGTAACATAACATTAAATTTCAACTGTAATTGAAAAACAAACTTAAAAAAAAATGTTAAACTGCTTTAACCCAAAGTTTCCTGTTCCTCTTTTTCTTCACTGCTAATTAAATCTTTATAATAGCCCTCCAAATGATAAATATTATACCAGAACATAAATATTCACAGGAAGTGGTTAAATCAGGAGTGTCCAAAATTGCTTTTCCTTTGTATTTTTCCTTGGTTGTTATTTTCATCATTGCCTTGTTTCAGTCTTCTAATCAGGAACACAGCGTTACATAAAATAGCCTCACTGAGAAATACAGTGTCAGGCAGAAAAAGAAAGTGATTTAACTGAAGTTTTTTTTTTTTTAACTGATAAGAGATTGAAGGGCTCGGAAACGATTTTGCTATTATTGGCATGGTTAAGATGACTTGGATGTTTTGGTTCTTGAACGAAATGAAATAAATGTGCGGCCTGTAAGTAGTTCCAAACAATGATTCTGCTTTTACTTTTCTGCTCCACTGAGATGGATGACTTTACTGTCAGTGAAACTTAGGACAAAGATGGAAGGGAGATTGATTTGAGGGTGATGCTACAAGAGCTACTGAGATTCACAGAACACAAAACGACACATTAAAATTACACTTGTGTTCATTTATAAATAAATATGAATTGATTGAATACTGCATGCCTAGCGTTGATTCAGTAGCAAACAATATGGAAAAACACTTCATATGTAATCAAAATCATTGCTAATAAGGATTTCAAAAATACTTTGGCAAAAATTGAACTTATTTTTAATTGTGAAAGGCTAGTAGTTAAAAATCACATGAAACATGAGTAAGGTAAAATAAATCCATGCTTCAATTACTTGTTAGCTTGGCAAATATAATTATGGCTTTAGTTTTCAATTATATTCTGGGGGAAAGAGAAATATTTATTGATTTTAAATACCACTGGTAAAATATACATTATATTTTCATTTCTAGAATACGTAATGGTGACTTATG
>NW_005871080.1:6049998-6051161 GCF_000147115.1 Myotis lucifugus
GACGACCCTGGTCAGGTCGAAACGGCCCCGGTGTGGTAGGGACGACCCCGGTGAGGTTGAAACAGCCCCCGTGAGTAGGGACAACCCCAGTCAGGTTGAAACAGCTCTGGTGTGGTAGGGACGACCCCGGTGAGGTTGAAACGGCCCCCGTGAGTTTGGGATGACCCCGGTCAGGTCGAAACGGCCCCGGTGTGGTAGGGACGACCCCGGTGAGGTTGAAACGGCCCCCGTGAGTAGGGACGACCCCAGTCAGGTCAAAACGGCCCCGGTCTGGTAGGGACAACCCCGGTCAGGTCGAAACGGCCCCGGTGTGGTAGGGACGACCCCGGTGAGGTTGAAAGGGCCCCCGTGAGTAGGGACAACCCCGGTGAGGTTGAAACGGCCCCCGTGAGTAGGGACGGCCCCGGTGAGGTTGAAACGGCCTTGGTGAGGCTCAGACGGCCCTGGTGAGGTTGAGACTACTCCAGTGAGGTTGGGACAAATAAAGGGGACCAGTATGGACTGATGAACAGGGGTAGATACAGAAGCAGAGCAACATTGAACAGAATGTTAAACTACAGTGGGAAGCCTGGGGAGGGTTGGGGGGGGGATTAAGAGACCAACTGAAGGACTTATATGCATGCATATAAGATTAACCAATGGACACAAGACACGGGGCGGGGGGGGCGGGGGGTAGGGGTCGGGGGAATGTCAAGGGGGGGAAAAAAGGAGACATATGTAATACTATTTGTAATACTTTAAGAAATAAAAATTATTATTAAAAAAATAAAAATAAAAAATAAAAATAAAAAATAAAAAATAAAAAAAGAAAAAACAAAACCAAAACTAGGTTCCCTGAATGACACTGAGAAACAAAACCCCTTGATTTTCATTATGTTTAGCCTGCACTATTTTAGGATTATTTGTTACAGTAGTTGGCCTCTTTGAGTTAAACATAGTTTATACTAAGATGAGTGGCTCTACACTAATTATTACCAGAGCAAGAAATAATATTTCTAGAAATAATAATGGAAGGAATACCAAAATAACAACTGCTTATTCAGTTGTTCTAGTTAATAAATAAGAATAATTAAAAGATTAAATAACCCTAGACTCTTTTTCTATTGTGTCTCCTCTAATCTCTAAGGTCTAAAGGCAAGATAAATAAAAATTAAACTGAAATG
>NW_005871080.1:6051815-6053002 GCF_000147115.1 Myotis lucifugus
ATTTCATGCACCAGGGCTCTAGTGTTATATAAATGAAATCATAAAGTATGTAAAATTTTGAGATTTTTTTTTTTTTTTACTCAGCATAACTCCCTATTATACCAAGTTGGTTTGGGTATCAATAGTTTATGCCTTTTTATTATTGAGTAGTAGTTAGTTATACATATACCTCAGTTTGCTTAACCATTCACCTATTGAAGATATCTGGGCTTATCTCATTTTTTTGGCTATTGAAAATAAAGCTGCTATAAAACAACTGTGTACAGGTCATTCTGTGAGTATAAGTTTTTATTTCTATGTGAAAAAGGCCCAGGAGTTCAATTTCTGAGATGTATGATAGTTGCTTATATAGGTTTCTAAAAAACTGGCAAACTCATTTCCAGAGTTGTTACACCATTTTACATTCTCACCAGCAATGTATGAGTGAACTGATTTCTCTACCACATTGTCAGTATTTGGTGCGGTGACAATTTTTTATTTTTATTTTGGTCATTATTCTAAGTATATAGTAATGTATCATTGTAGTTTTAATTTGCATTTCCTAATAACTAATGATGTTAAACATCTTATCATGTGCTTATTTGCCATCTATATATCTTCTTTGGTAAAATCTGTTCATGTCTTTGCCAGTTCTCTAATTAGGTTTTTTAATCTTCAGTTTTGAGAGTTCTTTGTATATTCCAAGCATCAGTGCTTTTCCAGGTATATGGTTTGCAAACATTTTCTCCCAAACTGCAGGTAGTCTTTTCAGTATCTTTATATGAGATTTAACAGAGCAAAAGTTTTTAATTTTGATGAAGTGCAATTTATCAGTTGTTCCTTTTATGGATTATGTTCTTAATGTCAAGTTTAAGAACTCTTTCAAGCCCTAGATCCTAAAGATTTTCTCCTATGTTTTCTATATCAATAATTTTTTTTTAAATCCTCACCTGTGGATTTTCTTTCTTCTGATTTTTTTTGACAGAGTGGAAGGGAGGGAGGAGGGGGAGAGAGAGTCAGAGAGAGAGAGAGAGAGAGAGAGAGAGAGTTCAATGTAAGAGAGACACATCAGTTGGTTGCCTCTGCAAGCACCCCTAGAGAGTCTGGGATCAAACTTGCAACAGAGCTTTGTGCCCTTGACTGGAGATGAAACCCCCTACCTTTCAGTACATGGGCTGACGCTCTAATGTCTGAGCCAAATCAGCAAG
>NW_005871080.1:6053309-6056315 GCF_000147115.1 Myotis lucifugus
GCCTCATCCTTCGGAATTCTGTTTCTTTGTTACTAATGTTGGGGCCCCATCCCATAACAAAGAAACAGAATTTCTGGAGGATGAGGCCCAGAAATCAGGATTTTAAAAAGATTCCCAGGTGATTCTAATGTGCGGCCAAGGTTGAGAACCACTGCTTTAGGGCTTTCCAGCAAAATGACCATGTGCCAGACGCTCACCCAGGAGAAACATCCTCTGGTTGACAAAATTCAGATATATGAAGGCAGCTGCAAATCAACCTTCCTTTGGCTCATTTAAATGTGAATAATTAACCATTGGTCTGAACACAAGATTCTAAAATAAAATAAAATGACCAAGGTTGAAAAAAAGCAACTATGAAAGAGACAGAAGTTAGAAAACAGAAAAAAAAGTAAATAAAGCACCAAAATCCTCATTAGAATCTTCAGAGAGAGAGTTAAAAAAATAAAAAACAAAAAAGTATTGTGTCCATTAAAAAAGATAGTGAAAAAGAAATAATCACAAAATAAATGTGGTTTCCTGGAAACAAAAAATAAAATTAATAAGATTATAAGATAAATTTGAAGAAATCTACCTGACTAAAAATGATAAAAATACATAAAGGTAAAATCATATAGGGGAAAGATAAGAGGTAAAAAATAGCCAACTATTAGAAAGTTATCAATAATAACTATAACATTAATACAAGAAAAATTATTTGAGTTAAATGCTTTTACTTTAGAGAGGCCTAAATCATAAACAGAGTGAGTGAAAAATTATCAAAACATATACATTGAGGAAATCTTAAAATGCTTCATAAAAACAAACAAACAAAAACTGATTGTAGATGAGAACAGCATCATTGTTCTCCTAAGACAACAAATGGAGTTCTATCTTCCTGGTACCAAGTGAACAATGATTTTCGCTATAAGTCTTTCAAACTAATTGACTTTCATATATTATTTTTAATTTTTTTATTGAGCTAATTTTGGATTTGCATGCAGTTAGGAGGAAAAATACAAAGAGATCCCTTGAACACTTTGCCCAGTTTCTCCCAATAGTAGTATTTTGCAAAGTGTCATACTAGTATACCATCCAACCAGGGATTGACATTGACACAATCCTACAATCTTATTCCTATTTCCCCAGTTGTTTTACTTCTCTCAGTTTTGTGTGTCTGCTTCCATGCGCATGCATGCACATTAGCTCCTATACAATACTGTCACTCACTTTATATGTACTTGTATCTAAAAACTTAGTCAACATACTAAAGAATTTCAACACTACAAGGCTCTTTCATGTTGCCCTAACATAACTAAATCTACTATTCTATTCCATTGATGCCCATCTCTACCCCCTGTCAACCCCTGTTCAATTTCTCTTTCATTTCTAAATGTAGGCATTTTGAAAATCTATAATAATAAAAGCATAATATGCAAATCGACCAAACAACTGATCAGCAGAACGACCTTCCGGAACGACCATGCTATGACACCTACTGGTGCCAGGCCAGCCAAGTCGGGTGCAATGCAATTGGTTGGGGGCCTGGCCATCGCCCATGATCCCCTGCAGAGGGAGGCCCAGGCCACTGACTGGCGGGCTGCGGCAGGTAGGCAGGGCCTCCCTCTGTGGGGTGCGATTGATGGTATGATCGCCCTGCAGAGGGAGGCCTAGGCTACCTGGCAGTGGTGCTGCAGTGTGTGGGGAGGGCCTCCCTCTGTGGGGGTGATCCATTGCGGAGCCCCGGCCAGGTGGGCAGGACCTACTTCTTTGGGGCGATCGATCGTGGGGCTCCCGGACTGTGAGAGGGCACAGGCCAGGCTGAGGGACCCCCCACCCAGTGAATTTCATGCACCAGGGCTCTAGTGTTATATAAATGAAATCATAAAGTATGTAAAATTTTGAGATTTTTTTTTTTTTTACTCAGCATAACTCCCTATTATACCAAGTTGGTTTGGGTATCAATAGTTTATGCCTTTTTATTATTGAGTAGTAGTTAGTTATACATATACCTCAGTTTGCTTAACCATTCACCTATTGAAGATATCTGGGCTTATCTCATTTTTTTGGCTATTGAAAATAAAGCTGCTATAAAACAACTGTGTACAGGTCATTCTGTGAGTATAAGTTTTTATTTCTATGTGAAAAAGGCCCAGGAGTTCAATTTCTGAGATGTATGATAGTTGCTTATATAGGTTTCTAAAAAACTGGCAAACTCATTTCCAGAGTTGTTACACCATTTTACATTCTCACCAGCAATGTATGAGTGAACTGATTTCTCTACAACCTTGTCAGTATTTGGTGCAGTGACAATTTTTTATTTTTATTTTGGTCATTATTCTAAGTATATAATAATGTATCATTGTAGTTTTAATTTGCATTTCCTAATAACTAATGATGTTAAACATCTTATCATGTGCTTATTTGCCATCTATATATCTTCTTTGGTAAAATCTGTTCATGTCTTTGCCAGTTCTCTAATTAGGTTTTTTAATCTTCAGTTTTGAGAGTTCTTTGTATATTCCAAGCATCAGTGCTTTTCCAGGTATATGGTTTGCAAATATTTTCTCCCATACTGCAGGTAGTCTTTTCAGTATCTTTATATGAGATTTAACAGAGCAAAAGTTTTTAATTTTGATGAAGTGCAATTTATCAGTTGTTCCTTTTATGGATTATGTTCTTAATGTCAAGTTTAAGAACTCTTTTGAGCCCTAGATCCTAAAGATTTTCTCCTATGTTTTCTATAACCATTATTTTTTTTAAAAAATCCTCACCTGTGGATTTTCTTTCTTCTGATTTTTTTTGACCGAGTGGAAGGGAGGGAGGAGGGGGAGAGAGAGTGAGAGAGAGAGAGAGAGAGAGAGAGAGAGAAAGAGAGCAAGCGAGATCAATGTGAGAGAGACACATCAGTTGGTTGAGAGTCTGGGATCAAACTTGCAACAGAGCTTTGTGCTCTTGACTGGAGATGAAACTCTCTACCTTTCAGTACATGGGCTGACGCTCTAATGTCTGAGCCAAATCAGCAAGGGC
>NW_005871080.1:6057271-6090287 GCF_000147115.1 Myotis lucifugus
AGAGCACTGGTCCACATTGATAGATATCCAGGGTGTGATTGGTGGAGTGTCTCTCTCCACTACCTCGCACTCAAATCGGGAAGCACGTTATCCCGCGCTTTGGTATAGGTTATTTCTGGCCCACTCACACCTGGCATTTAATTTGTGGTAGACCCAGCCTCCGTGCCACACATTTTGGTCTTTTGTTTTTTACACGAGGGTGCTGTGGGGGTTGAAAACCACCGGGGGGGGGGGGGGGGGGCATTTAGGGGCAATCAATCAGACAGGCAGGTGAGTGATTGGGAGCCAGCGGCCCTGGATTGTGAAAGGGATGTCCGACTGCCGGTTTAGGTTTGATCCCCGGGATCGAGCCTAAACCGACAGTTGGACATCCCCCGAGAGGTCCCGGATTGGAGAGGGTGCAGACTGGGCTGAGGGGATCCTCCCCCCCCCCCCCCCCGTGCATAAATTTCGTGCACCGGGCCTCTAGTTCTAACATAAGATTCATTTTGGTGTTGGCATTAGTTGATTGTTTTTCATATTCAACTTGTTTGTTGTTGTTGTTGTTGTTCTTACTATATGCTATAGTGGGTTTTTTGTTGTTTTTTGTTGTTGTTTTGTTTTGTTTTTTATTTTGTCTCTTATGTTAGGAGACTCTTGATCCTAATTAATTCACTTGCTGTGACTTTGTCCTTTTTGTGGGTAGGAGAGACTTAGTCATGCAAGGATCCAGAGGGTTCCTGGATCAGACCACTTGTTGTATCTTGTTTCTTCCACCAGCTCTGCCATTCAGGTGTCCATTGCTGGATAAGGGGTGTTTGTAGGTTGTTTATTTCTGGCAGGGCTATCAGTTGATCCCCTTACCAGTGCCAGACTCCCCAGACGTTGTCAGAGAGACTTCTGTGTGAAGAGGAATGGCCTGCCTTCTGTTATTAGTTAGGGTTTGGGAATCCCAGGTCTAGTGGCCTTCCTCTGTTGGGTGGAGGGACACAAGATGTCCTATTGTCATCTGTATCTTTAGCTTGTTGTCATAAAATAGCGGTCTTTCTCGTACCTCCTTTCAGAGTTCTGTGCTTTTTCTTGTAACCTTTCCAGAGTACATAGTTACCTTAGAGGAAAAATGCAGGGGAAACATGACTTCAGACCTTCTTGTTTGGATCTATATCATCTTAAAGTCTCTCAATTTGCTTTTTAGCATGTACTGATATTATATAATAATTAAGAAAACTTGTTTTTTAAAAGTATAGTTAAATTTTTTTGGAAGTAATATAAAAACCATTATAGCTGTAACCTGTTTCAAAACCTTTTTTTCTTCTCTTAAGTCCACATGATTCTCTAGCTTCTTCTATTGTTTTCTTGGATTAAAGTGTGGTCTGGCCACTATTGATGTTGAAATAAAAATAACAGCTATCATTTTTACAAAACACATGCCAAATAAACAATATTTTCTTCTTGAAAAAAGAAAAAACTAAACCTCAGAGAGATTCACTTAACTACAAGGAGTGTGAGGCTAAATGGTACTCGTGGACTAGGACTCAAATGAAGATCTATGTTGCTTAATATGTTATTTTTTTCCTTACATCCCAATTTCATGATGTTAGACTCAGCCTTCTAAAATCCCACAGATATAGAAGAAAATATTCACCTGGAAATTCTCAACATGAATGAGTTGTTTTTTCTCAAACTAGACATGTTCAATGGGAGTATGAGCCTCTAAGGTATGGTTTGAAGTAGACTTCTAAATTTCTCATTTATTTTCAAAAAACCTTAGATTTAATCATTCGAACTCTCAATTTTCTTACTGTATTTAATAATAATTACTTCATAGTGTCATTGTGGTGATTAGCCAGAAAAATAATGCAAAACATCTAGAATTATTTCTGACACATAAAAGGCACTCAGTAATGAAATATTATTTTTTATTATTGCTATTGATATAATGGTGATAATAATAAAAATGATGAAGAAGAAAAATAGGAGAAAGAGTGAAAGGTTCTTCAAAAATATTGAGGTATTATAAAAGAAATATTCTAGCCTAACACATCAACTAGAGTTAATTATGTTAGTACAGATGAGAAATATGAGAAAACCTGAATATATAATGAGAAAAAGCATTACGTTAAAATGAGTGAAGCAAGAGGAAATGAAAATAATTTTATAGACTCCAACCAAATTTTTCTCAGCAGCATTTACTTTCCATGCAAAAGCAGGAAAGTGAGGAAAAATCACACTGGGAATTCAGGGAAAGGAAAAAATGAGTTGAATACATTTAAAAATCTTCAAAAATTTTTATCAACAACTAGCTAAAAGCTAAGAATGGATCACCAGCTCAGCTTTACCATTGTGGAAATTTCATGTATATTCTGTTCAGTTAAAGTCTCCAAAAGCAAAAGGCTCTGCCATGTTGGAAGAGCTGAAACATCTGAATAATATTTCCATTAAGTAAGGAGCTGAAATTTAAATGCTGATGGCAATGTAAAGGAGGAAAAGAACACGCAGAATCTGTGGCTGCTGCTGAAGATCAACAGCAAATATCCAATGCATAACACATTTTAGGAATTAAATGGAAAATTATAAATAATCTGATCTAATAGAGTTATTTTACTGACACGGGATCTGAGGCTAAAAATACACAAGATGAAAATTGTGATATTTCTCATTGATGCAAATTGCTGAGGGAAAAGAGAAATAAAACAAAGCAGAGCACCCTATTTCTGGAATCATGTCCATAGACAGTGGCAATTACAGAAGACCACTTGTAGAAATAATAATATAGATGTACCAGTCATCCTGAGACAGATATCCTGAAGGTATACCGTGAAGAAATTTTGTTCTAAAAGATCGTGACATTTTTTCACAGCATTTTGACATAAAAACAAACAGGTAAACAAATTAAAAAATATTTTCAGTTAACTTTTTGAAAAGTCAATAATTATTTCATAATTTGATAATAAATTCTCAATGATCTCTTTTAAATCTGTTTTTATTCATTAAATAAACATGTGCCTGGTATAAGTAATACATGCTGGACATGGGACACATAAAATGGGGTATGGTCTTTCAACACAAGCATTTTAACAACTAGTGAAACAGATACGTCATTAACTATACTGTTTAACCCCATACAAGACAAAACAAATACTTAGTTCATGTTGGTGACATAGGGATTAGAAAAGGCTTTCTAGAGGACTTGGTTTCCAAATATGGATGGCTTGGTGGTGGTGATGGAGGAAGAAAAAGATGTTTCAGACATGAACAATAGCGCAGACATATAGAAATTATTTTGTGCATAACCCCAAAAATAGGTTGGGGCAGTGGGAACCCAACATTCTGGAGAGGATTGGGTATATTGATATCTGAGACCATGCTACAATTCTAAATTTAAGCCAGTATTTAAATGTGTTCGGTGCCATTTTAAGAGCTAACAATTATTCTGAGTACAAAAAGAAGGCACAGAACAGTTTGTGGGAGAGAAATGGCAATTTGATTTTTGGTTTTGGAGAACAGCTGACTGCTACATGATAGGTTGATGTGAGAGGGTAGAAGCTAAAGAGGAGTGCCCATCTGGAAATCAACCAAACAATTCCAAAATGACCTAGAAATGATAAGGACCTGGATTCAAATAGTTATTATGGGCATAAAGAGAAATACGTAGCAAATGATATCACCAAGAAAATAAAAAGAAAATCTACACAATTGGAGTGAATATTTTCAAATCATGCATTCAATACAGAACTTGTATTAAGAATATATAAAGAGCCCAGCTGGTTTGGCTCAGTGAATAGAGCATCGGCCTGCAGACTGAAGGGACCCAGGTTTGATTTCAGTCAGTGGCACATGCACAGATTGCGGGCTCAGTCCCCAGTAGGGGGCATGCAGGAGGCAACTGATCAAAGATTGTCTCTCATCATTGATGTTTCTATCTCTCTCTCCCTCTCTCTCCCTCTCTGAAATCAATAAAAATAAATATTAAAAAAAGAATAATTAAAATGTAATAATAAAAAGTTAACAATTACAATATCAGGAAATTATCTGAATAGATATTTCCTCAAAATTTTACAAATACCCAGTAAACACAGGAAAAGACAATAGCATTAGCCATTACAGAAATGCAAATCAAAACCACAATGAGATACATAACTTCACACCTACTAGAATGGTTATAATGAAAAAGAAGGCTAATAAAAAATTTGGGGAA
Source organism: Myotis lucifugus (assembly GCF_000147115.1). Classification (NCBI taxonomy): domain Eukaryota; kingdom Metazoa; phylum Chordata; class Mammalia; order Chiroptera; family Vespertilionidae; genus Myotis; species Myotis lucifugus. The sequence goes on from NW_005871080.1 coordinate 6,061,449, forward strand.
AGATGTGAAGGAACTAGAATCCTCATACATTGCTAGTGAGCATATAAAATCTTACAGTCACTTTGGAAAAATAGTTCTTCAAATATTAAAGTTAGAGTTAGCATATTACCCAGCAATTCCAATCCTAGGTATATTAACAAGAGAAATGACAATGTGTGTCCACACAACCACTTGTACATGAATGTTCAGAGAAGCATCATTTATTACAGCCAAAAGGTATAATAAACAACCGAAATGTCCACTAATTGATGAATGTGTAAGCACCATGTAGTATACAAAGGAATATTATTTGGCAGAAAGAGATATGTGCTACACCATTGATAAACATTAACAACCTTATGTTACATGAAAGAAACAAGGCAAAAAGAGAAAGATTACATTTTATATGATTCCATTTATATGAACTGCCTGGAAGAAGCAAATCTATGAACAGCAGATTAGTGGTTGCCTAGGAGAGGAAGGGTTGAGAGGAAAGTGGGAAATGATTGTTAATTGATCACTCCCCACTCTTCTCTTTTTTTAGATGGGTGATGAAATATTCTAAAATTGTGATGATGGTGGCACAACTCTGTAAGGTTACTAAAAAACATTTCATTTTAATCATCAATGTATTAACTGTATACCACTTAAATTATATTTCTATAAGGTTTTTAAAAGGAGTGGGTGAATTTGAATATTTCAGAAGTAAATCGGCAGAATTTAGTAATTCATAAACAGAGTGTTGATGAAAAAAGTTGTCAATAAAATGCCACCTGTGATAGATCTTCTTTGTGACTGTGGGTGGCACTGCCACTATCTATAATTGAAAATTATAATTAAAAAATGTAGATGGAAGGACATATTTGGGGAGAAAAAAATAAATTTTATTTCAGGAATGTTGAATTGAGGTGTTGATTTCTTTAGTTTTTCTTTGTCACTCACTCTTGGTGTTGTGTTGTACATAATATAGATTTAGGCAGATTTATAGTGACACTTATCCATGATTATTATATCATACAGAATATTTTCACTGCCCTAAAAATTCTCTGTGCTATGCTTATTCATTTCTACCTCCCTTGACCCCTGCCACAACACTTGGCAAACTGAATTTTTTACTCTCTCCAGTTTTGCCTTTTCAAAAATGTTATATAATTGGGAGCATCTAGTAGGTAGCCTTTTCAGATTGGCTTCTTTTATTTTGTAAAATGCATTTAAATTTCCTCCATGTATTCATGGTTGATAGCTCATTTCTTTTTAGTGTTGAATAATAGTCCATTGTCCAGATATACCACAGTTGATGTGTCCATCAACCTGCTCAAGGGCATCTTGGTTCCTTCTGAGTTTGGGCACTTATGAGTAGATTTGCTATAATAAACATCTGTGTGGAGGGGAAGGAGTCTCTACTGGCCCAACTTTAGACATAGACAGGTACTGTGTTCCTGGGACTTGGAGGTGAGGTTTTGTCTGTCTGTGTCCCTGACCCTTTCCTTCAATGACAGGTAAACTCTGCCTTATGTCTGTTTTAAGTACTGAGGCAGAAGCAGCTTCTTGCTGCACCTCTAGCAATAATAAGTTCCCAAGGTTTCCTGGAGCTAAGAATCAGGAGGCTTATTCAATTTACCACAATCCCCTATATTCTCTCCCTTACTTTTCTTGTCCTAACCAGTCTGGGAATTTCAGTATGGAACCTTGGACATAATTAAATTTACATCATTATGAAATAAAAGCTGCCATATATAATAATTCCTATTGTTAAAGATACTTACGTTAATAGAGGAAGTCTGCCATAATACTACTACTAATGTCTAGGATTAAAAATAATAAATTCTAAAGTCTAGCTACATCTAAGTCTCTATTAGTCATTTGATAAGTTACTTAACTTCTTCGGACATAGTTTCCTCATTTTAAATTTAATGATATTTTAAAAAGTAGGTATACTTGTGTATCTCACTGTTTTATCTAAAGATGAAGAAAATACAGCATTTACCTCAAAGGAGTTTGCACTGTAGCTTATGAATTATTTGTTTAATATCTAAGATCCTCCTATGTGCAAAAATTATATGACTCTAGATTCTTATGTACAAGAGAAAAAAGTCAGATAAAAATAAATAAAATTATTTAGCCACACTAGATAATATATGAAGTTAGTAATACAATATTGCTTAATTCAGCCTGACAGATTCCTATTGATTTCAGTTTATGAGGAATTTGAATTGTGTTTCTTTTGTCTCTTTTGATTAATAGAATATCTCAGCTTATCCAAAGATTCAGTCATCCAAAGTTCTCCTGTGTATTAGATTTCAAATAAATTGAACGTTTTGTTCCAATAAAGCTTGGCTTTAATAATAAATAAAAGAACCTCTAAAAGTTAGCTTGAAACACAGTACCTCCAGAATTCAGGTAATAAATACTTTTTAGTATTATTAGATCTATTTCACACAAATGGTCATTACATCATCTCACTTCTTTTTTTGCTTTGCATTTTGATCTTTTCCTGGGCTAGAAATATGAGTAGGATATTCTCTCATGATGCTGGGCAGGGCGGTAGTCACAGCTCCCAGTCAGCCACACAGTCATGAGGGAAAACAACTGATACTCTACACTGTACCGTGTTGTCAGCATTTTGGGGGTGTTGAGTTTTGTGTTTTCACATAACATCATTTCTATAAAACTCTCATCTCTGTGTGCTGCTTCTGGTAAAAAGGACCAGAGAAAGGCAATTACTCTTGAGCTAAGACTTAAGATAATTTTCACTGTAAGGTAAGTTAGGGTAAGCTATGCTGTTCAGTAAGTTAGGTATATTAAGTACATTTTTTGACTTACAATGATATTTTCAATTTACAGTGGATTTATTAGGACACAACCCCATTGTAAGTCGAAGAACATCGGTATTACAAAATAATCCTCTGGAGGGTTGTATAAATTCATGTGCAGTCTCACTTTAGTTGGAAAGAAAATAGAAAATGTTATGGATAGTCAGTTTACTGTTTTTTTGCTATGATTTTTGTGGGATTATGTTTTCTTAGTACAGCTTTTCCTAAAATGCAAGATACTAAAATGACTATTCATGATATCTTGAAATATAATGGTTGACATTAAAGTACGTATGTCAATAAATTTGTATCCTATTCTATTAAAGAAAATATTTTCAATAACTATAGATTGACAGTTCAAAGATCTGTATGTTATAATCCTAAGTTATTATGAACTATTTGTCTGTGGGTGTGAATGTGTGTGGTGCAAGAGAAAATGTATATGTGTGTATCTATCTATGTATCTTACCTCTGCTTATATGAGGAGTGGTGAATGTTTCAGTTTTCTTATTATTTTACTTTCTGAGAACCTTTTGACACCAACATAAATTCTAACGGCACTTGAATATCCTAGAATTCAAATCAATTTTGATGCCAGCTACCTGGAGGTAGTGTCAGACTCCGCAAGGTTAAGACTGAGCCCAAGGGAAACATCGCCCAAGGGAGAATTCACCCAAGACTTCTCTCTCCTCAGATACCAAACCCAAGTCCCCAGCTAGCATTCTTCTGACTGACTGGCTATAATTTGGATGTCCCCACAACTAGCTCCTCAGGTTTGATTTCTTGCTAAAATAACTCACAGAATTCGCTCAAGAAGGCACTTTACTTATCTTTACTAGTTTATTACAAAATGTACAAATGAACAGCCCAATAAAGAGTTGTACAGACAAGGTCTCAAAGGGTCTCAAGTGCAGGAGCTTCTATCCCCACAGAGTTGGGCTGTATCCCCTTCCTCACATGTTGAGGTTTTTGACAATTTAGAAATTCTCAATTCGAATAATTTGAAAACTGAGTTCCTTAAACTAAAGAGAAAAATTAAATAAAACACATAAAAAATAAACCACATAAATAGGGATTTTCATGAAGGTTTCATTACAAGTGCATGATTGATTAAATTATTGATTTGTTGTGATTAACTCAAACAATCTTCAGTACTTCTCTTATCCCCGGAAGTTGGAAGGTGAGGGTGAAAGTTCCGAACTCCTAATCAAGTCTTGGTCTTTCTGGAGATCAGCTACCATCTTGAAGCTATCTAAGGGTTAAGCAAGAGAGCTTCCTTTAAACAGAGGATGTTCTTACCTCCCTTTCCCTTAGGAAATTCCAAGGGAATTTCAGGAACCAGAAACTAAAAACAGATACCACGCTCTCAGTATTTTTTTTTTTATAGTATACATATGGTTTTTGTACAAAGAAAAATAAAATAACATAAAATCTGCTATTAGCAAAATATAAATTTTATATACACTATCTGTAGAGTATATGTAAAGTTTATAGATAGTTGTTTCATTCAACAGAAACATTTTCTTGAAAATGTTTAAAATATATCAGAAAGCTTTTAAACTATGTTGAACCAGGTTTATAATGGTCACCTATATGGCATGATATAAGGGCCACAAAACCATACCTTTTTACTACCATCACCACTGTACTTGTCACAGAGGTTGAATTACTACATAATGTGCATTTATGTTTGTCTGTTTCTTGCATGAACAGCATGCAAAAGAAATGCCAACATTTGAAATAAACCCTGATAGCTTGTTCATCTTCTAGTTGCAAGTTTGTATCCTTTAATAACATTTCCCCAATTCTTCTAGCCCCCCAACCTCCTCCTCTGCATTTTTTAGATTTGACATATTAGTGATATTGTACAATATTTATCTTTCTCTAGATGACTTCTCTCACTTAGTATAATGTCCTCAAGATTCATCCATGTTGTTCCAATATGTTTTTGGCTGAATCTTTAGTTACAACAGCATAGATTTATAGAACTTTTGAATTAGAAGTAAGCTGATATATCACCTAGTCTGCTTTCTGAAGAGTGTTTGATTCTCTATAAAGTATAGATTAGCAAACTATTTATTTTCATTGGGCAAAATCTGGCCCACCTCATGTTTTTGTAAAAATATTTTTTATTGGGAAGAAGAAGAAAGAGAAGGAGGAGGAAGAGGGAGAGGAGAAGGAGGAGGAGGAGGAGGAGGAGGAGGAGGAGGAGGAGGAGGAGGAGGAGGAGGAGGAGAAGAAACCTTGAAAAGCAATGCAATTCTTCACTTAAATCTCATGAATGCCAGAAGGATTCCATTCTGTTTTGTTGTTGCTGTTTAATTTTTAAACTTCATGCAAAATCTCTTTAAAATTCAGAATTTGCTGACTTTGAATTAACAAGCCGCTGCTCCAGCTTCCACAATTAACTGTTATTTGTCAGGTGGCTGTCAGATCTTGCTAGTGGAAATCACCCTAGCCCATTTTAAGTCTTTTCAGGTATGGCTCTACTCAATCTGGTCAACCCAATCAACACAATATTTTGATCCCAAGCAACAAAATAGTTTTTCCTCTTAGAAGGCAGGGCACAAACTAAGGTGTCATTATACATAAATTTTTTCTACCTTAAAATTTGTTTTAAATTGTAATTTTAATACCAAAGTTTGGTTCTAGGCAGAAAAGCCCAAATGAACTTCAAATGTTTAGTTCAGATTAGAATTTACATTTACCAAGCAACTAATTGCTTAATTTTGGTGAAAAAAATGAATAAGACATAATGTTGCCTTCAAGTAACTCACAACCTAGTAAATGACAAAGTGGTGCAAACATAACTTTAATACAGAGAAATTGAATAAAATAAACTGATATCATGCATCAATTTCATAGTTTATGATACATAGGTAGATATAGATGAGCTAGCAATAGATATAGCTATAACTATAGATATATAACATAGATATATAATTACTTGGCCTTGTATTAAATAGACCACATGGGATGAAGCAAAATATAATTGAATTTTGCTTTCTGGGAGAGACTAGGCAAAGATTCAGAGCATATGATGTTCTAACTGGACAAAAACTGTAAGAAACTGGAAACAGAGGGAGTGCACTGCACTCTTCTGTGTGAGTAGTAAGTAGTTGAGTGAAGGGAAGGAGTCAGTGAGGAAGAACTGTCAGTGAGACTGGTCCTGAACAGATGCTAAAACAGAACGGACTTTGGGAATGCAAAATGCAGAGATCAATATATGAATGTATCTTGGCTACTGTCAAGTTTAGTTGAACAGAGAAGAGGAATGGAATAAAATTATTTTAAAACACTCAGGTGTTTAGCTTCACCTGGTTACTGGAAATACTAGGCTACTTAGCTTCATATCATCTGAGCTTTTTCCCCCCCTTAACAGCTTTATCAAACATAATTAATATACAGAAAATTGCACACATTTAATGTACATAATTTAATGAACAAATACTCATGAAATCATCACCACAATCAAGATAAATTCATCACTGTTAAACGTCTCCCTCTGCTCCTTTGCGTTTGTGTGTGTGTGTGTATGTATATGCATGTGTGGTAAGAACATTAAACATGAGATTTACCCTCTTAACAAATTTTAAGTGTAAAATAGAGTATTGTCAACTACACCCACTATGTTTCACAGCAGAGTTTTAGAACTTATTCATCTTGAGTTGAAACTTTATATCCACTGAAAAAAAAACACCCAGCTGTCCCTTTTTTCCTCCCTTCAGTCCCCAGCAAACACCCTTCTCCTCCATACTTCTGTGAGTTTGATTTTTTTAAATACCTCATATAAGTGGGATCAAGCAGTATTTGCCTTTCTTTAACTGGCTTATTTCACTTAGCAGGCCCTCCTCCAGGTCCGTTCGTATTGTTGCATGTGGCAGGATTTCCTTCCTTTTTAAGGCTAAGCAATATTTTATTGTATGTATATACCACATTTTCTTTATCAATCATCCCTCGATGAACATTCTGATTGCACATTTTGACTATTGCGAACAATGTTGCAATTATATAATTTTGAGATCCTGATTTCAATTCTTTTGGACATATAACCAGAAGTGGAATTCCTGGATCACATGATAGTTCTATTTTTATGTTTTTGCCTTCATACTATTTTTCCATAGCAGCTGCACCATCTTACATTCCTACCAACAGTGTACAGAGGTTTCAATTTCCCCATATTCTTGCCAACACTTGCTATTTTTTATAATAATTTCCACTCTAACATATGTGAAGTAATATTTCATTGTGGTTTTAATTTGCATTGTGGTTTAGCGATGTTGATCACCTTTTCATGTACTCTGAGTTTTCTGTAAGACGTTGGTAAGTTTGTCTAAATATTTCCAACAATACAAAGACAAATACTCCACACTCCTAAAAAGCACACACAACACAAAAAAAACTAAACCACTTTGCATGTGATGTTCACAAAAACAGATGCTTTTCAACTGTGGATTATGAAAATGTTCACATGAAATCTGGGCCAAAATCGCTGAGACTCCTAAGAAGAACATTCCAATTCCAAAATCTGGAACAGCCAGCACAGCTGTGCAACCAGTTTGTGGGACTTACTAGGGCAGCAGCTGGGCATGCTCTGAACAAAGAGCATAATTCCAGTGCTTTAGAAGAAAGAGTGCAATGAAAAGCACAGCTTAATCTTCTCTTGATAAAGAAATAAACTCATATTATTTTTTTTAAAATTACTACATAACCAGCACGTTAAATAACATGTTATTTTAAGGCACTCTGAAAAGTTCATGTTCTTTATATCCCCAACACTCACTACTGTCACTCACACATGGCTGCTAAGTCAAATTTTTAGTTCCCTTTGCTTTTTAAACTGGACATTTGGAGTAACTTAATGTTCCAATTTCTTGAGAAAATTTGATTTAAAATAGGAGAACCAAATAAGGTCGAAATCTAGAGCATAGCCTTTCGGGAAGATGAATTAGAAAATTTAGAATTTCCTAAAGGTTCCTAACATTAGACTTTAGGGCAACATGCTAAAAACAGACCTGTCAGGAGGGTTAACGTTTGCCTTGATTGGATTATCTCTTCAAATATTTTGTTGCAAGATATGTCAACTGTAGGCTGATTATCAAGGGGGTCTTGAAAATTTTTTTAAAATATTGTCATGTGATCTTAAAAAAAAACTAGGTCATGAATGAGTAAAGCCAGATTGAATATGGCTTAAGAGCAGGAGCGGTCACGTCAATCCTTTATAGCAAGTGAGCTTCATTACTGTTTATATTTCTCCCCACCTGCTTAAGAGCAGGAGTGGTCACTTCAGTCCTTTATAGCAGGTGAGTTTCATTACTGTCATACACCTCCTTTTTCTAAAACCTGTTTATATTTCTCCCCACCTGCTTTTCCATCATCAGGATGCTTTGGCTTACTTGAAAGAATCAATATTATCAACAAAAAAATCTGAATTTAATTCTGTCACAGAAGTTGTAATATTCAAAACAGATTTGTATTTGTAAAAATGGCTTCATCCATTTTCTTGGTGTGCATGAGCATTTTTATTATTTTTATGAGAATCTGATGTCTCTGTACATGTAAAATGATGGCCGTGTGTTGTAACTGAGCACAGCGAAGCTTCTGATTATTAACTGAGAGCCGAAGGCAGAAACCGACATTCTGGCCAGGATAGTGGAAGAGGACACTCACTCAGGACCAAGGAGGATGGTCTGACCTGAGTGGCACGGACATAGATACTACTAGGAAAATATTCTCACAAGGATTTCTGAATGCAAGGAAAGGAGATATATCTTGTCAATGGTCTCATACATGAGATAGAACTTTTGTGCAGGGAATGAGGTTTTGGAATGAAAAATGTCTACTTCTTAGAAATGGGCAAATGAGGTCACTGGGCATCCTTTCAGTTCAGTGATGAGTCTTGTCAAATGGGCCCTTGGAGGAATATCTGATGGTATATGGGCTTGCACTTTGTATTGACTTTCTATAGCTATTTTGCAACTCTATAGGAATAAAGTTAACTTATGGAAAAATAATAGCAATGCAAAATGTTCATTGCCCATAATGCATATGAGCTCATATTATGTTTCGCCTATAAGAATGCTCATATGTATTAGCAAATGTATCATTTACTAGAGCTGCCATAACAAAGAAGTGCAGACTGAGTGGTATAAGAAACAGACATTTGCTTTCTCATACTTCTAAAGGCCAGAATTCTGACATCATGTATTACCAGGGACAGTTTCTTCTGAGTCCTCTTTTCTTATCCTGTAGATGGCTGTCTTCTCCCTATGTCTTCACATGTCCTTCCCTCTGCGTGTGTCTGTGCCCTAATCTCCTCTTCTTATTAGGAAACTATCATCAAATTAGGGCCCAAACCAATGACCTCATTTTAATTTAATTATCTATTTAAATACCTTCTCTCCAAATACAGTCACATTCTGAGGTATTCGGCATTAGGACTTCAACGTATACATTTTTAGGGAGACACAATTCAGCCTGTAGCATCATATTACTTAAGGAATTGCAAAATATCTCTGAGAAGGGCTCATTTGTATTACATGATATATTTGCACATACATACATATAGTATATGGGTATGTATATTATATATTTTTATATTCATGTAATTATAGTTTTGCTTTTATGAACATTTTAATTTATCAGGAGACAAATGAGAGATATGCTGGAGTTTGTTAAATAAGGTCCTATCTCATGATTACAGAAAAGCAAGCTTCCATACTAGCAGGAAAGTCATGTGATTTTAAAATATTTTGCTCATCCCCTATGTTTGTGCCTAGCATCTATTGTTAAGATAATTTTTAATTATTTTAAAATTAATTTTTTGGGGTAACATTGGTTAATAAAATTATGTAAGTTTTGAGTGTACAATTCTATGGTACATTATATATATTTATCACCCAAAGTCAAATTATATGTTTATCACCCAAAGTCAAATGTTTTTCTGTCACCACATATTTGATCCATTTACCCTTTATTACCCCTCCACCCTTATTTCCTTCTGGTAACAACCATACTCTTGTCTTTCTATGAATTTTTGTTTGTTTGTTAATTTTCTTGATACACAGTAGTCAGATTTGTATGAAATCTCAGTCCAACCAAAAATCTTTAGAAATATTATGAAATTGTTGTCTTAACAATTATGTAGAAAACAAATTCTCAAGGAAACTTTGACCTTAAAGTTATAAAGCACCTTCAGTTCTACCTTTTTCTAACTAAGAGAGAAGGAAAGCAGCAAATGGAAGGACATCTGATATGTGTTTTGGTAATGAACTAGCTGTCTGTGGAATTCTATCGTTGTCACTTTACATTATCTGCCTTTACTAACGCTTGCTGTATTAAGGTTCGCTGGGACCAATATTGGTCAAACTGGCTGGTAACAGTTTGACCAATATTGATGTAATATTGAATCATGTAATGAAGCTGATTCTCAAGGGCTGATGGTAGAGTAGGGAGAGGAATAAGAGCAAATGTTGAGCTGGTCAGGCTCAGGTCCTAGACTGGAAGGCAGAGTGGGCTTCAGTTCTAATGACTCACAAATTTGACAGAAATCTATATTCCTTGTTGTGTAGATAATCTCATGTTGAAGAAAATGAAATATAGTTCTGCTTGTCTTAAATATCAGTCATTTTAAATGGTTTTTGCTTAATTATTTATTCAGAGTAAAGATATTGCCCTGGACAGGTGACTCAGTTGGTCAGAACATCATCCCATATACCAAAAGGTTGAGGTTCAATTCCAGGTCAGAGCACACACTAGGTTGTGGGTTTGATCCCTTGTCAGGGTGCATAAAGAAGGCAACTGATCCATGTTTGTCTCTCACATTGATGTTTCTCTCTCTCTCTCTCTCTCTCTCTCTCTCTCTCTCTCTCTCTTTCTCCCTTTCCCTCTCTAAAATCAATAAAAACATATCCTTGGGAGAGGATTAAAAAAAAGCAAAGGTATTATAAATAGTAAAATTTGGTAAATTTCCTACAAGTATGTAAAACAAATTTAATGCCAACAAAGGAAAAAAAATAATCAAGTATGATGAACCATCGCATGGAATGCTTTAGTAGTCTTAATTCAAAACTGTCGTGACTAATTAAAGAGGTAAAAGACCTGGTTTTGGAAAACTACAGGACACTGAAAAAAGAGATAGAGGAAGACATAAACAGATGGAAAAACATACCATGTTCATGGACTGGTAGAATCAACATAATTAAAATGTTCATACTACCCAAAGCAATATATAGATTCAATGCACTCCCCAATAAAACACCAACAGCATATTTCACAGACCTAGAATAAATTCTCCAAAAATTCATCTAGAATAAAAAAAGACCCCAAATAGATGCAGCAATCCTGAGAAAGAAGAACAAAGTAGGGGGGATCTCAATACCAGATATCAAGCTGTATTACAAAGCCACTGTTCTCAAAACAGCCTGGTACTGGCACAAGAACAGCCATATAGGCCAATGGAATAGAATAGAGAACCCAGAAATCGACCCAAACCACTATGCTCAATTAATATTTGACAAAGGAGGCAAGAGCATACAATGGAATCAAGACAGTTTCTTCAATAAATGGTGTTAGGAAAATTGCACAGATACATGCAAAAAAATGAAACTAGATCACCAACTTACACCATACACAAAAATAAACTCAAAATGGATAAAGGACTTAAATGTAAGATGGGAAACCATAAAAATCTTAGAGCAATCCATAGGCAGAAAAATCTCAGACATGCAAAAGCAATATCTTCACTGATACAGCTCCGAGGGCAATAGAAACTAAAGAGAAAATAAACACATGGGACTACATCAAAATAAAAAGCTTTTGCACAGCAAAAGAAACCATCAACAAAACAACAAGAAAGCCCACTGCATGGGAGAACATATTTGCCAATGTTATATCCAATAAGTGTTTAATCTCCAACATTTACAGAGAACTCATACAACTTAACAAAAGGAAGATAAACAACCCAATCAAAAAGTGGACAATGGACTTATTTTCGAAAGACGACATACAGAAGGCCAAGAGACATATGAAAACATGCTCAAAGTCACTAATCATCTGAGGAATGCAAATCAAAAGGACAATTAGGTACCATCTCACACCTGTCAGAATGGCTATCATCAACAAATCAACAAATGACAAGTGCTGGAGAGGATGCGGAGAAAAAGGAACCCTCGTGCACTGCTGGTGGGAATACAGACTGGTGCAGCCACTGTGGTGAACAGTGTGGAGTGTCCATAAAAAACTAAAAATGGAACTCCCATTTGACCCAGTGATACCACTTCTAGGAATATATCCCAAGAAGCCAGAAACACCAATGAAAAAGGACATATGCACCCCTATGTTCATAGCAGCACAATTTACAATAGCTTACATTTGGAAGCAGTCTAAGTGCCCATCAGCGGATGAGTGGATTAGAAAACAGTGGTACATCTACACAATGGAATACTACTACGCTGCTGTAAAAAGGAAGGAATTCTTACTGTTTGCAACAGCATGGATGGAGCTGGAGAGCATTATGCTAAGTGAAATAAGCCAATCAGAGAAAGATAAATATCACATGATCTCACTCATTTGTGGAATATAATGGACAACATAAACTGATGAATAAGGACAGATCCAGAGACAGAAGCATCAATCAGACTGTCAAACCTCAGAGGGAAGGAGGGGAGGGTGGGGGTAAAGGGAAGAGATCAATCAAAGGACTTGTATGCATGCATAGAAGCATAATCAACGGACACAGACACCAGGGGGGTGAGGGCATAAGCCGGGGAGGTGGGTAATGAGGGATAAGGACACATATGTAATACCTTAATCAATCAATAAAATAAAAAACTGTTGTGACTTTCTGAAGTGTTCTTGAAGTTTCCAATGACAGCCTACCAAATTGTTGGCAAGATGATCCATGTCAAAGAACCTAAAGATAGGCTTTAAATAGAATAAATTTTGCATATACATTTGAGCTGGAGAACTCCAAAAATAATCAATCAATGGAGTAGTTTCTAAGAGTGGATTTACCATACAATGGACCAAATAACTCATTTTTATTCTTATTTACTCTCCCCCAGCCTCAGTTTCTTCATGTATAAAGCAGGAACAACGAGAAACCCTATTATATGGAGATATTATAAAGATTTGATATATTAACCATGCCCAAAAAAGTGCTAATAAATGGCATTTTTCCTATATTGATAATATATGCATTTTTGTGGGCATTCTGTGATGATGTAAGTAGTGGAGTACCATGTTTAAATGTGGTTTTATTAAAATAACTAGAGGCCTGGTGCACAAAAATTTGTGCACTGGGGGGGGGGAGGAGGGGGGCCCCCCAGCCCAGCCTGTGCCCTCTCACAGTCTGGGACCCCTCGGGAGATAACGACCTGCTGGCTTAGGCCTGCTCCCGGGTGGCAGAGGGCAGGCCCAATCTCTAAGTGCAGCCCCTGGTCAGGCTCAGAGCAGGGCCGATTGGGGAGTTGGGGCACTGCCCCGTCATGCACAGAGCAGGGCGGATCGGGAGGTTGTGATGCCACCCTCAGTCACGCTCAGGGTAGGGCCGATTGGGGGGTTGGGGCACCGTCCCCTGTCACTCACAGAGTAGGGCCGATAAGGGAGTTGGGGCACTGCCCCCTGTCACACACAGAGCAAGGCCCGTGGAGGGGGGTTGGGGCCCTCCCCCCTGTCATGCACAGAGCAGGGTCGATCAGGGGGTTGGGGAGCTCCCCCCTGTCACGCACAGAGCAGGGTCGATCAGGGGGTTGGGGAGCTCCCCACTGTCACGCACAGAGCAGGGCCGATAGGGGAGTTGGGGCACCGCCCCCTGTCACACACAGAGCAGGGCAGATCAGGGGGTTGGGGCAATGCACCCTGTCACAGTCAGGGCAGGGCCAATGGGGAGGTTATGGCTCTACCCTGTCACACACAGAGCAAGGCCGTGGAGGGGGGTTGGGGTGCCACCCTCTATCACCCACAGAGCAGGGCCGATCAGGGGGTTGGGGCGCCGCCACTGTCACACTCGGGGCAGGGCCGATGGAGAAGTTATGGCTCTACCCTGTCACACACAGAGCAGGGCCTGTGGGGGGGCGGGGGTTGGTGCGCCGCACCCTGTCACACACAGAGCTGCAGGGCAATCAGGGGATTGGGGAGCTCTCCCCTATCAGGCACAGAGCAGGGCTGATCAGGGATTGGGGCGCCTTCCCTTGTCACGAACAGAGCAGGGCAGATAGGGAGGTTGTGGCCCCGCCCCCTGTCACACACAGAGCCTCAGGGCGATCAGGGGGTTTGGGCGCTGCCCCCTGTCACGCTGATCCCGGTGCCGGGAGGCATATTACCCTTTTACTATATAGAATAGAGGCCTGGTGCACGGGTGGGGGCCGGCTGGTTTGCCCTGAAGGGTGTCCTGGATCAGGGTGGGGGTCCCCACTGGGGTGCCTGGCCAGTCTGGGTGAGGGGCTGAGGGCTGTTTTCCGGAAGCGAGTGACTGAAGCTTCCAACTGCTCCTTTTTTTCTTTTTTTTCTTTTTTTTTATTCTGGGCCAGCTTTAGCTCTGAGGCCTCGCCGCTGAAAACATCGATACAATGTTGCGGTCTGGGGCTGGTTTCTGGGGTTTTGTTTAGCTTCTTATTTGCAACATAGTATATAGTTGCTTAGACTTGCAGATGAGAGGCCGGCAAGTTAGGGGGGGAACGTTGGAGTTCGCAGTCACTGAAGCAAGCAAACCTCCCTTTTCGCTTCAGTGCATGGCTGCTGGCCACCATCTTGGCTGACAGTTAATTTGCATAAGGATATGCTGATTAGCCAATGGGAAGGGTAGCGGCCGTACGCTCTTTACCATGTTTCTCTTTTATTAGTGTAGATAAGGCATCAGTTTGCATTATCAAGGTTTATATGTTAGTAGCCATGGAAATGTGTTAAGAAGGCTATTTTATTGTAATAGTTTAGATAGGAGATTATGAAGCCCTCATTTAAGGCAGTAAAGGTAAAAGAAGAAATTATACCTATGAGAGATATTAATAATCTAAAATTGTTAAAAATATATCATAGAATGCTAAAGCAATGAAGGGAACAGAGAAGCCGAAGATATACCCAGATTTCTGGAATATAAAATAGAGAATGCCATAGAGAAAATTAAAACGCCTTACAGGTTCTTAATGATCTGCTTCTTTGACCCCCTTTCACAGCATACATAATTGAACAAAGATGTTTTAAAAATGTAAACCAAAACATATTCCTAATTTACTTAATTTTCTTCAATCAGTCCCATTGCTTTTAAGATAAAGTTCAGTCTCCATATGATCTAAGATTGCCATGAACGAATTCCTGTGCTCACGTCTCTGAGAATATTCTATGCCACATCCTTCTCAGTTTCCATGCCTAAGCCTGACACAGCTCTCTCTCCATCTTCCAAGATACAGCAAGCACTTTCCCAGCTCAGATTTCCCTACCCACTGACCGTCTGCCTGGCTGTTACTCTTCATATGCTTAGCCAGTTTTCTTCACCTTAAACATCATCCCCTTAGAAAGGACTTCCTGGCCACCCATTCTAAGGTGGACTTCTAATTATTATTATTTTCTATTATAGCAGCGTGTGTATTTTTCTGGAGGGCATCTCTCACAACATGTTAAAATACATTTGTTTACTTGTTTATCATATACCACTTTAAAAGATTTCAAATGAGTGCATGCAGGGACAATGCCACTTTGCTTTAGCCATCATGTGCCCATCACTTACACTGTGAGCCCATAGCCTGGCATGTATTAGGCAGGTGACACATATATCTCTAGGAAAGAATGAGTCTCCAAAAGGAAATACAGAGATCTTTGGCTTGAAAGATATCCAAAAAAATATGGATTTGTAATCATTGCTATTGCCAGAGTAACTAAAACTCTCATAGTGAGTGTGATGACTAGAGGAGAAGAAATGGAAGGAGATATGGACTAGGTTCAAATCCTGGGAGATGCCAATACTTATTTTTTTTAAATAAACAAACAAACAATTTTTTTTTAATTTGTAAATTTGATGCATGTTTTTTGGAAAAATAAATCAATAAAGGTTCTACTATGTATTTTCCCAACTACTTGCATAGGTAGCCACTGTTAACCATTTGCTAAATATCTCTGAATACATATAACAATATGCAAACATAGGTTACATAAGTAGATGGAGAAAATGGTATTTAATAGAATTGCCCCAGGTGGATCATGGTGTTTGTTACGGGAAAATAAATCTTTCACTAGATAAGTTAAGGTAGAAGGCCAGACCTGCTAAGGAACTGAAAGAATGGAAGTATATGCAAAATAAGTGTATTTTTTTAAAGAGGAATAATTTGCCTTTATCTCTGAAGAGGTAAATATTTAAAAATGAGCTGGAAACAATGAAGATGACTGAAACTTTGCAGACCATGGATTTGCAATTCTCCTCTATCTCCCCCCAAATTTTAGAAAAGCATCAAAAGAAAAGAAAAAAAAACTTCAGTGTGTGTGCATGTATGTGTGTGCGCACGCGCGGCCACATGCATGCTTTAAATCCATCTTCATGTTTGGACAGAGATAGAAAAATAGAAAATGTGTAGAAGATATATACTGTCCTAGACAATAACATTGTTTAATAGCTGCATTTTCTATATTTTCCTATAATATCTGGATAATTTATACTATATACTTTTAAAAACTTGTACGGAAACATACTCTAAAAATTGTTCTGCAACTTAATTTTTACCATTTGGCACAAAATTAATTCCATGTAAGTACATGTAGTTTTTTAATCCTTTAATCCTTTTTGTGAACAGCTGAATCAAACGCCATTTTACTTCACTGTGCCGAAATTACTTCTTATCCCATATTTATGGACTTTGGAATTATTTCCATAATTTGTTTATTGCACAGCAAAACTATAAACAACTTGAACAATATTTCTGTGCTCTTTATAAATATTTCATTCCTATGCTTCTTGAAGTAGACTCTGGTTCAGCACATTCTTATTTTTATGAAAATCTAGTTCCCAAAGGAATGTTAATTTTTACTTTCTCCAGCAGCATGTGGGAGTTCCTCTTTCATCACATCCTCTATCCACCAGTACTATTTTCAATTTTATAAAAGAACTTTGCTGATCTGATAGATGAAATATAGCTTGTCACTGTTTTTAAATAGCAGTTGTGGAATTGCTATGAATTAAGTTGATCATCTTTTAGATGTTTATTTATCATTTTCATTTGATTTCTATGTTGGAGTCCTTCTGTTTGCTCCCTGGATCAACCTGATTTCATTTCTTCTCTATTCTGCTCTCCCCATGTTAGTGTGGACGGATTACATCAATTAGCCTGACTTCCATTGGGTCTCAGCTCAGGCTGAGCCTCAATATGGCATCATCCCCTGATAATGTAAGTGGGTGGTGGGTAACAGCCTTTTAGCTGCCGGAAACTTAACTATATTGGACCCCACCGATTAAGAAAAACACAATACTTTGTCTTCATAATATAAAATATATTTGTCTCCCTTCTCAAAATCTTCTGTTAATTGTAGACCTCACCAGGTTGCCCCACACAACATTGCACCCAACCAAAGGATATTTGATTTTTAGCAAAGGACGTGTGGTAGTGGCTCAGATCCATGGTATACACTGGTCTTACAGTGTGTCCCTCAACCACAAGCAACTTGCCTGGTAGAATGGTCAAATGGCCTGCTGAAGGCTTAGCTATGCCAACAAAAGACCCCACCAAGCAAGTTTGGAGTGTAGTTCTACTAAATAGTGTACATGTCTCAAACTATTGACCAACATTTTTTACCATATTCTCTACCAAGATGTAAGGACCAGGAGGCTAATGGTAGAGGTGAGACTGGATTACTTTGTCCCCACTTCCTCATGACCTTTGGTTCAATGGATTTGGGAGCTCTTATGCCCAAGGAAGCAATGTTTTCATGAGGTGCCATGGCCATGCTTTCCATAAAGTGCAAGTTGCTGTTGTTTCCAGAAGAAATAACCTTTCATGAATTTGAACCACTGGGGATAGAAGTATTGTACTGGCTAGGATTGTTGATCCTGATCACTAAAGGAAATGAGTTCCTGACATTACATTTTTACAAGAGGAAACTCAAGGGATTGATTTAAAGTATATTTCAATAGTCCCTTGCCAAATAGTTCTGGTCAATAAAACAGCAGCAATCTGATAAAGACAAGATCATCAAGGATTAAATTCTTATAAGAAAAAAGATTTGTGTCATCCCAACAGGGAAAGGATTCATTTAGATAAGCTGAGGGCAGAAGGTAAGAGGACCAGGAATAAGTTATGTTATTCAACACAAATCTTCTAATTAAATATGAGGCAGTTGCCACAGCAGCTGTGTTTAATGGAATTAAATAGTTTATTTTCTCTCTGTTTTATTTAGCTTTTAGAATATGATTAAATTGGCAACACTTTGCAATGATATTGTAATTAGTGGGATTTTGTACATTCCCCATATTAGGGACACAAAGTATACTTGGATGAAGGACAAGTATAGAGGTTGAGGTGTAAGACAGGACTGAAGACTGAGAGGCAAAAGGTCTAAAATGTACTGAATATCTTTAGTTTTATCCTCCAGATCCATGTTTCATTTTTTTCTACCTTGCTATCTGTCCAGAGATGTTAACATATATAGATTACATCAAAGGGGTTGTCAGAAAGAGAGCTGCCAGGTGGTCAATTAGGACAATAAGCCAAACTGAAAACAACAGCCAAATCTTTAGTCACTTGCTGAGATAATATAAGCCAGGGGCCAGAAAGAAGTGCTGGCTCCCCCAATGTTCCATTTTCCCCTACAGAATGACACTGGGGCAAGGGTCAGGTGAATGCAGACAGGGGGATCATCTCTGCTAAGAGTGTCTCCCACAAAAGGATCCTGTCATTCTGTAGATCTGGGAGCCAGGGAAGGGAGAGCGGGAAGGATTAGAAGCAGAAAACTATTGGGTCAGAGCTAGACTGAAGGTCACAGCTCCCCTCAGGGCAATCAAGCCCTCACAATTCTGTCACTCCAGGTTCTGGTAATCATTCCTGTTTTAGCCCCTTGGGGCCTAGAAATGGCACTAGCTGGAATTTCACTAAACCTGGGGTTCTGCCCCTACACCATATGGTTTCCCAATACCTATACCTCATAAAGAAACCTTTTGTACTGACATACTTTGAGTATTTTAATTGACCCTGACTAACACACTGGTTCATGTATATTCCTTGAAAAGACAAAATTTCAGGTGTAAACTTTTTTTTAATAACTTTTTTCTGTATTTATTCATTTATTATACAAATATTTATTCAGCACTTGCTGGGGTCAGGATTTGTTCTGGTCTCTATTGCCTCTGTAAATCTAGCCCACTTGAGCTTATGTTTAATGAGGAAGGAGGGCAGAAAGAAAATAAATATGATAAGGGCAAGAGGAGGATAAATAATGGCCAGTGTTGGTGGAGCTGCTGTTTTATAAAGAGTGGTTAGCTATACCTTCACCAATTAGACAGCATTTGAGCACAGACTTGAAGGAGGTAACTGGAAGAAGGTGATTACAGGGAGAGCATCACAACAAGTGAAATGGCTTTAAGGGGGGAAATGTGCTTGGTATGTTGTCAACAGCAAGAGGCCAACATGCTTTAGTGGGGCATGCAACATGAAAAGTGGCTGAAAAGATGGCCAGAGTAGTAGCAATGGGCTGGACCATGGGACAGTAGTTCTCAACTTTGGCTGCATAAGCTTTAAAAAATATCAATACAGCCTTAACCGATTTGGCTCAGTGGATAGAGCGTCGGCCTGAGGACTCAAGGGTCCCAGGTTCGATTCCGGTCAAGGGCATGTACCTTGGTTGCAGGCACATCCCCAGTAGGGGGTGTGCAGGAGGCAGCTGATCGATGTTTCTCTCTCATCGATGTTTCTAATTCTCTATCCCTCTCCCTTCCTCTCTATAAAAAATCAAGAAAATATATTTAAAAAAATATCAATACAGCCCGGCCAGTGTGGATCAGTGGTTGAGCATTGCCCCATGCACCAAAAGGTTGCTGGTTCAGTTCTGGGTCAGGGCACATGCCTGGGTTGTGGGCTCAATCCCCAGCAGAGAGTGTGCAGGAGGCAGCCAATCAATGTTGATTTTTTTCTCTCATCAATGTTTCTATCTCTCTCTCCCTCTCTTTTCCTTTCTCTATAAAATCAATAAAAAACATATTTAAAAATACCAATAGCTATGCTTCATTCTATACAAATTAAATCAGAATCTATGGGGTAAGGACCAACAATATCATATAATTTTGAAGCTTGCCCAAAAATTTAGTACACAGCCAGAGTTGAGGTCCACAGATAAAAAGAAAGTATTGCATACTATCAAAAGACTTTGGCTTTTACTTTGAGAGGACTGGGAAGTCACTAAAGGGTTTTGAAAAAAGGAGTTATGTGATCTGATTTCTACTTTCAAAGGATCTCTCTGTCTGCTGTGTTTCAAATAGCCTGTGGTGGGAGGGAACAGGAAAACCAGTTAAGAGGTCATTGCCATGTACAAGCCTGAGATGATGGAGAAAGTAAAAAATAGAAGTTATGGAAGTAGTGAGCTTCTGAATGTATTTTGAAGGCAAAAGATGACCTAATTTGCTGCTGGGTTGTTTGTGAAACATCAGATCAAGAGAGGAGATGAGAGTATTTGCAAGTTTCTTGACCAAAGCAAATAAAATAACAAAATTTCTGAGATGAATGGCACTATAGGAGCTGCAAGTTTGGAGATAGGATGGGGTTTTATGTTCCATTTAAAACTTCTTTAGGTTTCATAATTTAACTCTTTATTGAAACATCTATTCACTTTTGGAATTCCAAATAGAATGAAGATTTCCAATAGGAAGTTTTATATATATAAGTGTGAAAACTTTTGTTTATATATAAAGTGAGAACTGTTGACCACAGATATAACTTGTGATGTCAACAGCATATAAATAGTACACTGTCACGTGAGCCAGGATGAGATGATGTAGGAAGTGAGGGTCCACAGAAAAGTAGAAAGGACTGAGCTCTCAGACACACCAAAGATGAGAAATCCAGGAGCTGAAGACAGACCAGAAAAGGGAATAAGGAGGGTCATGTGGGAAGAAGAGAACCTACAGACAGTGGTATCTTAGGAGGAAAGGGGGGCGGATCTGAAGAAAGAAGAGTGAATTAGTATGTCAAATGCTATCTATAAGTTACGAAAAGTGGGAACTCAAAGCCACCATTAGATTTAGTAAAATAAATGACATTGACCACCTTGAGGAGAGCTGATTGATTGGTGGAGTATTATAGGTTACTAGTTAAAGGGAGCTCAGGAGAAATGATAGGAAAACATGGAGATTGCAAAATAAGCACTATACATTTTCCTGAAGAGAGGAAGAGAAATGCCATGACAGTAGCACGGGACTGTGAAATCATGAAAGAGAATTTTCTTTCTTTTTTTTTTTGACATGACAGAAGTTATGGCATTTTATATGTTTCATGAAAAATATATATTAAAAATTAGTCCTTTGTCATAAATTCTGCAAGTGTTATTCTCAGTATTTGTATGCTGACGTTGTTGCTGGGAGCCTTAACATTTAAAGGGTAGAATAACAAGAAAAATTAACAAACTCTGAGAATTCATCATCTACTACATAGAGTAAGGCATGTGAGACTTCCAAAATCAAGCATCAAGAATGTAAAATAGTTTGAGAAGTCAAGTCAAGGCCAAGGAACAAAAGCCACTGAAGAATTAATTCCAGATGACTTTCCTAAATATTTGATATAATTTTTGTGTCAATCTTTTCTCTCAGACTAATTGGACTAATTGGATTGTCATGGTAAGGATGTGTGTGTGTGTGTGTGTGTGTGTGTGTGTGTGTGTAAGCAAACTCTAGAGAAAACAACAAGAAAGAGAAAAAAGAGCCATATAGAGTTTTTCTTCTCAGACTACCTTGGCCTTCCACTGTTCCCAAATAAATCCCATGAAAGTTACAGACATTAGTACTTTCAAAGAGTCCTCGGTGCTGGAAACTGGCAATATTTAATCCTTCTCTCTACCAGTGAGCTTTGATGCTTTTGGATCACTTAAGGAAGAGAAGACACCAACATGTTCAGCTCTTTTAAGACAGGCATGATATATATTTTGAAGATCTGATATACGAAAATAGTGTTTAAAATTATTTTCTCATGGTAGACTCAACATGTATATTTCTAAAATTAAATAAAACCTAGATTATGGAACTCTTTAGCCAGCTATTTAAAGAAATTTACATGTGGGTTTTAACTTAAAAATTTAGTCACTTACATGCATACGGCATCCATCACAATTCAGAGCCCTTCTAAAGTACATAATTGCAACAACTCTCTACTACCATCTGCCATGAAGATGGTATTCACTGAAACAAACAGATGTGGTAAATAAATTAACGTGTGCACCATTATCAAATGCTGCTCTTCTAAAGTGTGTAAGTGACATGCCAATTAACGCCTGTGAACAGCTGGTTTTAAAGAGTTTGGAAAGTGATTACTTTGCCCCATAAATGGACAACTCCACAGATGTTTCAGGTTGTGCTCAGTTGCTGGCACTTGTAAGATATATTTTGGAAAACACTGTAGTGAAAGCATGCTGTTTTGTAAAATGTTGTTGGATGACATAATAGAAGAAGGAAACTTTCTGAAATGTTGCAAGTGACAGTACAGATTTTAGGGTGAGTGAGATGCAGTGTGCAGTTCTTAATATGGACTCAAGCGAGTCAAAAATGCGGGGTGAAGAGCCTTCCTTGTCTAATGCTTTCTGGGCATATTGTGCCATCCACCACAATCATCTAAATGATCTTGTCTTTGGAGAGATGTGAAAAAAATTCATCACTTGTGGAATCTCTTCTTCCAGATCTTCAATGGTAGTGATGGAAGAATTTAAAATTGGTTAATTAAAACATGCTCAAGTATTACCTTTCTTTCCTGACCAAAATTAAACTTGGCAGACTAATTAATAATCCATTAAGGTTTACATGGTTAGCTTCCTAAAATATCCTCTTTTTTTACCTTTTTGCTGACAATCAATTTTGAGACAAAGAGAAATGCATCTTTATAATTGTTGACAAAAATTAAAGCTGCCTTAGAAGTTAGTCAATAAAATTAGAAGTCAATAAAATTAGAAGGCAATATTAGGCTTATTTTACACACACACACACACACACACACACACACCAAACAAACAAAAAACACTACAGGATTATCATTAAATCACCATTCACCATTTATAAACCAAACTAGAAAATATTGTACAACAAGAAAATACAGTTGACTTTCTCAAAATAATTATATTTTTCTAGAATCACTTTATGTATAGAAGTTATTTTTCTATTTTATCTTTAAATGTGAATTGTTTATTGTTTATCAAAAAATAATTTAAGCCTTACTATTACCCAACATCACATGTATGAATTTGATTATTGATTCTATTCCAAATGCATCAGAACATATAATCAGATCACATATAGTGCTGACTCATGCGAAATAATTTCAATCACCTTCTTCATGTGTCAAAGACCCATAATTGTGGTATAAATTCACAACTATTACTGTGAATTAACAACGGAAGTTTCAGTGTTAAACTCAAAGGGTAAAGTGTATTGTTTTCTAATTCACCTAAATAAGCAGAGTTCATAGATATAAAATCAGTTATTTTCAACCCAATATTTTTAGGAATACAGATAGAGATTGTGATGCATGTAGAAGATTGAGAATCACCTAAAACAAACAAGGTACCTATCTTTCTACTCTTCTTCCCCATGGAAAAATCTGCACATTCCTATCTCTGCAATTTCGGCTGCTTTCTCTTAGAATTCTAGTTGGGAAAAACAAAACAAAAACACCCATAATGCATATCTTTATCTTTTAGGTGTCTGAAGCAAGAAATAGACATCAAATTGATTGAAAGAAAATGTAAAAGAAAAAGAATCAGTGATTAATCTCATCTATGTTCTGTCTTTACACTAGTTTAAATGAAAGAACTAAAATGTCTGTTTATATTTCAAATAATTTCCCTGATGGACATAACAGAATAACAGAGACCAGATTTACTCATCCAATTATGGACATCGGACTACAGGAACAGCAGGATGACAACCTTTGAGAGAAGAAAAACAAAATAAGTGATCTCTTTAATGGCTCCAGGACACTTTGTAAAGAGCATTTTCAAAAACATGAGATGAGAGATACATTTCAGATTTCAAGGAGGCCAGGCAGGTAAAATTGCAAGATAGAGTATCATAAAAGAGAGAATTGAATGGGGGTGAGGGTGGGAGGTAGGAAGAGAGAAAAATTCTATCTAATAAAAAGGGTAATATGCAAAATAACCATCACTCCATCACAAAGATGGTGGCGCCCAGAGCCACAAGATGGCGCGGCGACGAGGCAAGTGTTCTGCCCTGGCTGTGGAGAGCCTCTGGGAAGCGGGTGTGGAGCAGCTGGGGCGGTGGCGACAAGGCAAGCATCCCGCCCCGGCCGCGGAGAGCCTTTGGGCCATGGAGAGCCTCTGGGCAGTGGGCACAGAGCAGCCAGCCCCCACAGAGAGCAGAGAACCACGGGGAGTGGGCATAAGCTGTCAGGCCTCCCGGATTAGAGGGGGCTCCCCTGAGGGCTACAAGATTGGAGAGGGTGCAGGACGGGCTGAGGGACCCACCCCTGTGCACGAATTTCATGCACCGGGCCTCTAGTAGTAGAATAATAGACATATTTAAAAAACTCATCGAAGTACAAGTAAAGAAATGTAAAGAAAACCACTCTAAGATGTATCATAATCAAATTGTTTAAATAGTCTAGGGTCCATGTGACAAGAAGAATATTGTTAATTTTTATTGTTTTCTCTACATTTATTCATAAACTGACCTTTGACTTCCTCTCTAGACTCCCATTTTGTCACAACAACACAAACTACTGTCTAACTTTTCTGTACAACTAGAAAAGTTCTTATTTTTTTCAGGGTCACCTATTTGTTTTCTAAATATTCTGTTCAAATCTCTTCTTAAAAGTCTTCCTTGAGCTCCTTCTATGAGCTCTGTGCATGTTCAGAAAATGCTGGTTGAATGAGAATAAGTGGATGAATGAATGGATGAAAAGATTGATGGAAAAATGAGGTTCTTTAAGCCTCAGAGCAAGGGGAAAAAAGGTAATTGAGAAAATACTAGATTATAAATCTAAACTAGTACCTTGCTATAAACTCCTTCTCTTTGGAATTGCCTTGAGGAATGGGAGCCTTAGGACCAGTGGGGTACTATTCTAGTTTATCGGGTGACAGGAAAAGATGATTTCTTATGGGAAGTAATTTTTCAGGCATCTTGCATTCAGAGTTTAATTTCTATGATGGATACTCAGGTGAGAATGGAAACATTTCCTTACATTCCTTCAGTTTCTACAGAGGAATCTACACAGAAGCACGTGCTCATGTCCACACTGGCTTCAGCAGCCACAGAGGCCATGGTATCAGAGGGCATCCATGTCTCATTGATATTATGGTTTTGCATATCTAGACTTCATGCAATACTAACAATAGCAACAATCACTATTATGTAACCAACCTTATTTTATGGGTCTGGGCTAGAGCTAGCGTAAAGCAAGTAAGGCTGCTGGCCTCAGCTCAAGAGTTACAGAGGCACCTAAAGTCTCAGTAATCAAGATAAATATATTTTAATGCAATATTAAAAAAATAAAAACTAATGTGAAAATATATGGTGGGCTAAATATCATAAGTTTAAGTAAAAACACCATCAGTAATACTTATTTTTCTTCAGTTCCTGATATGAATCAGGATGATGCTGTGACTGATCCTGGTTGAGAGTTACAGTTTGACACATACACACATACATAATGAACTGTACCAACAGACTTCAGGTGAAAGCCCATTTTAAATGTTTATTTATTACTCAGTTAGGAGAGTTATCACATCCTTTTGACAAAACCTCCTTTGTAGTATCAAGGTAGGAACAAATTTCACATCAGAGTCAATGTTCTCAGTAAGACCATTGTTGTATATATAGTTCATACAATCATTCGAAAGGTTATAGACTCTTGTCTGACTCTGATTTTCCTAAAATAAACCAATGATCTTTCTGGATCTTAATTTTCTAATCTTTTTAAGTGGTTAAAAATAGTACACTGCAAACAAACAAATAGAAAATACAAACAAGAAGTTCTATTGTATTTACCTCAGAAGGTTACTGCACTTAGAAAAAAAAGGTATGTTGCCTGACCTTTATTGAACCAAGTATGAGTGTTCTTAATATCAAAGTTAAGATGGATTTGCCAGGAAAAAGTTTTGACCTTAGCCAGCTCACCTATCTTAAAGCAAAGAGAGTTGTAGAAATATAGCTCTGTAAGGCTGAAGAGTTAGGCAGCTTCAGAGAAGTGTGTTGAATGGAGCTGGAAGAAATACCATGGATTCAAACTTACACACTCCTTTGAGCCTTATCACACAGCTATGGACTTTGATCTATGTCAGACCAACAGAAGGGACAATCAAATCAGAATTGACTTGATTGACTTTGAACAAACACACCAGGAATTTTGCAATAGACTCAGATAATATGGGTTGAGCCTGTCTTGATCATGTTACCACCTAATAGCTGACTTTTCTATGACATTTTAGAGTTCACAAAATGTTTTCACAAACAACCCCTTTGAGCCTCCTAGCTCAAATATAAGAACTGATATAAAAAGAATGCAAGCTTTGGTGTTACATGCTACATGAAGAATACTGAGACCTAAAGTAAATTTGTTCAGTTCACATGTGAGTAAGAATTGGAGGTAGTTTCTGAAGCTCTAGACCCAGAATTTAGTAATTTTCTATTGTATAGCTTTCTTTCTATTACACTGTCAAATATATGAAGAATATAAAATTCCTCTTTTCTCAGTCACATCAGCATATGTTGATAATGTCTTGTTTTTATTTAAAAAAACAAAACTTGATTCTTTAATTTTTTGAAACAATCTCAAAGTTACAAATTGTAAGTATAAACAAGCACATTATTTTTTTCCTTTATGATTTGAAAGAATTGTTTACATGGTGTTCCACAAACCCCAAATACTTTAGTGTGTAGTTGTTAAAACAAGGTCGGTTTTCTATAGAACCACAATGCAATCATCAAAATTGAGAAATTAATATTGACATATTACTACCATAAACACAACAAAGTAGAATTCAAGCTGCCGCCTAAGTTTTACCAAGTATTCCAGAAATGTTCTTAATGGCAAGAGGACCCAAATCAGAATCTGGCAGCACATTTAATCTTTTAGTCCACTTCTTTGTGAAACCATTTCTGAAACCTTTCTTGTGTTTTATAAAATTTCATCTTCATAGATATGGGTTAAATACTTTAAAAATGTCCCTCAGTTTGAGTTTGTCTAATTTTTACTCACAATTAAATTCAGGTTGTATATTTTAGAAATATAATAGAAGTAATAAGAGGCCTGATGAATGAAATTCATGCAGGGGGCAGGGGGTCCCTCAGCTGGCCTGTGTCCTCTCACAATCCGGGACCCCTTGCTCCTAACCGCCTGCCTGCTCGCTCCTTACCACTTGGCTCGCTGTTCCTTAGTGCTGCCATGGAGGCAGGAGAGGCTCCCACCACCACCACTGTACTTGCCAGCCATAAGCCCAGCTTTTGTCTGAGTGGCGCTCCCACTGTGGGAGCACACTGACCACCAGGGGGCAGCTCCTGTGTTGAGCGTCTGCCCCATGGTGGTCAGTGCTCATTATAATAACCAGTTGTTCTGGGCGTTCTGCCGTAAGGGTCACTGGGCTTTTATATATATAGGTATTATGTTCTTCTCATTATATTTTATTAGATTGCCCAAGATTTTAATTTGTCTTATTACTATCAACTTTGATCTCTTGGTTAAAGTGGGATCTACCATACTTTTCCACTATGCAGACTTTCAATCTATCTGTTTATTTTTGTACATCACTATGAATCAAGATTTCTTCTTATATTCAGTGGGCTGAAATCTATTAACATCATTATTTATTTTGATACCTAATTGTCCCAGATTTGACTAGTCAAAGTCCTTAAAGTTGTCTTCTATCTTCTTTTGCCATGCCTTTTATTGTTTGAGACTTTTATTTTTGGGGGCTCATGTTGTCCTTTCCTGGACTATCTCTGGAATTGGACTTTTCTCCAAGAAGTCCTACTTATTTTAGACAAGAATAGAATTTAAAAAACAAGGTCTGGGTTCAAATTGTGCTTTATTACTATTAGAATGTTCCTACTTTCTGGCTTTCTCAATGGGAAAAACTACAAAACATGTATATGAATACACATTTACATCTTTATCTAGTATATTTATATTTATATTTATATTTATATTTATATTATTTATTTTTATATTTATATTGAAAACATGAATTCACCAATACCTTTTTTAAAATATATATTTTTATTGATTTCAGAGAAGAAGGGAAAGGTAGAGAGATAGAAGCATCAATGATGACAATGATCAGCTGCCTCCTGCAAGCCCCCTACAGAGGATGGAGCCCACAACCCAGGCATATACTCTGACATGGAATTAAACAATGACCTCCTGTTTCATAGGCTGATGGTCAACCACTGAGCCACACTAGCCAGGCACCAATACCTTTAACATCAATATAATACCATAAAATTCACACTAATATTTTTTTCATAGTTATAATTTTCTCCTTTGAGGAAATCCAGATTCAATTATTCCTACCTGACATATTTATTTATGTGATCAATACTCCTCTGTGTCACTGATCTCTAATATTGTCACCATTTTCTTCATTCACAGGTGCCTTTCTCACCCCACTTGAGCTCCAACACCTTGCAGTAGGATACACTGCTCCCCAGCTCATGTGAGTACACTTTTCTCTCCACTTTTGCTCCAACTACTAGTACTTGAGAGGAATTGCCCCACACCATAAAAATATTCCTCATCCCACCCTTCTCACCCCACCTAAGGTTTAATACCTCTTGATAATATGAACTCCTAGATAGAGATTCTCTCTCTCTCTCTCTCTCTCTCTCTCTCTCTCTCAGCTGGAATTATGACACTCTTGCTGGGGA
>NW_005871080.1:6090387-6150411 GCF_000147115.1 Myotis lucifugus
TATATATATATATATATATATATATATATATATTCACATCTATGGTGGGAAAAATGTCCCCAGAAATCATGGCAGAGCAGTACAGTATTCTTACCACTGAATATGGTGGGAAAGGTTTGTAGCACAGGTGGCTGCAGCAAAACATGACATGAAACTTAATTGCAAGTGGTATAAATCCAAGTCTGTGGTTCAGATCATCTCATATAAGAATCCCCATAGCTCCATCTTCACATGTGAAATATTTAGAAAGGCCTGTGTGTGGAAATTCCAGTTAGTTAGGACATGTCAAAAAGTTCCCCCTTATTTCATGCTCTTAGGTTTCTTGTTTTTCTGCCGTTCATACCCCAATTATATCAGACTTAATTTGTTGTGGTCTAAAAAATACTTTTTATATATGAACATCTGGATTTACTCAAACATAAATTTATGAGTTTTTCTTTCTTTTTAAATTGCTGTATATATAGTACTCCTAAGTTCCTTTTGACATTTCATAGGAACCAGCTTACCCTGAGCCAAATTTTAACAATTGTCTCCCACTATCTCTTCTTGCTTTGACTGCCCTCTGGCCAGACTTCCACAGATCTCAGCCAGTCCTCCTGATTTGGTTGACTTGAAAAGATCTGTCAGTCTAGCACAGGTCAAATACTTCTGGCCCTTTCCTGGTGGGTCTTCTCCACCATGTTTCCCTCGAAGGAAGGTGCAGAAACTCATAGTGTTGGTGTACTTCTTACTAATGTCAAGTGAGATGGAGTAGGATTTTTCCTGTTTTCCCAAAAGTGTGACCCAAGCAGAGGTAACAATATAATAAAAAAATTATAAAATGAGACAAGCTCTGAGGAAGGCTGTGAGTGTTATTAGAGGAAAGTGTTCCCCTTTTCAAAGACAAGGGAATCACTTCTTAAGAGTGCCCAAAAGCAAAGGAGAGAGAATTAGGTTCTCCGATGGCTTTCTTCTGTGCAGCAAAACTGCCATTGAATTCCTGCGCCACCCAGGCAGACAGAGAGAATTAGAAGGAAATGGGAGATCTAAGAGAGAGCTGAGTAGAGCTCTTGTCTCTTCACCATTGGGCAATGTCTGCTGAACAGACAGAGGGTCTTTATCAATAAGGTTAATGCTGTGAGGATATGAGGGGCAATTCTAGTCAGAGCTTCATCTCTGACATTAGGAAAGTGTGCCATTAACTACTACTTGGAAGGAATTCCTAATATCCAATAGGTGTGCTATCACAGAAAGCCAGCATTTAGGTTACTGCTACATAAAAAATGAGAGTAGCCAGTTTTCAGTTTTCCAAAAAAACACGCACACAAATAAAAACCCACACTCAATAATCAGCTTAATCAGATTGCCGTCTCTCTCAGTCAAAAAAACACTCTCATTCCCCTTCACTATTCCTCCATCCAACCAGAATAACCAGCACTAGAAAAGGAAGGTGTGTAAATAGTGATCCTGTCAGATCTTCTCTCTCCCTGCTCCTCCTTCAAAATACTAAGCCACAACAGAATTTACCTGGGATGATCGAAAGGAGAAAAAGCCTGGGGAGAGGTCAATGGGGGAGGGGTGGAAGGAGACTTATGTAATACTTTAAACAATAAAGAATTTTTAAAAAAAGAAAAGAAAGGAGAAAAAAATGTTTGAATCTAGTTTAATGTGATTTTAAAAAATAATGGAAAGCATATACAATACTGGAATAAAAACCTTCTAATGACTGAGAAATGACTATAAATTTAACGAAAATTCTAAGACGTTATCAAGTTGATATTCCTTAATGAACAGTCTACACTGGTTAAATGGCCCTGGGCATTCACTTACATGTTTTGAATTTCAGAGTTGAAAGCATGACTTCAAATTTAGACATCTGGAGTTATAAGCAATTGAAATCTATGAAGGATATCAAAGAGCTGACAGGATGGAATTTTTTCCCTTCTGCCTTCAGTCAGTAGAGAAGGAAAAGGGCTCTGCTGCATGGATTTGAAGGTCGATGTGGTATGGTGAAAAGCCTTAGCTGAACTGAGGACAGAGGAGAACACTGAAGGAAGACGTATCTTGAGCATTAGAAGGTAGAAAATGACATTAAATGTCCAGATAAGATATGTCACAAACAGGGAAGAGAGGGAGATGGAAAATCTAGAGCCAAATGCCAAAGCAGAAATTTTAGAATTAAGAAAACTGGAGGCACTAACTTCAGAGGTCCACAAAATTATTACATGACATTGTTGAGTCATGTGTTAACTTCACTAAACACATATCAATATGTCAACCCTGCTATTAATGCAACTACCAGTGTGAATGTGGTACAGGCAAGTCCTGTCCCCAGGTTGCTTATAATCTTGAGAAAGAGAAATATTTTGGTGTTCCTGCTCTCCTGCTTACTGCCAATAAAATTGTCTTATAAATGTTTATATTACTAAAGTAATCCTGATTCTTTCAATGTAGTTTAATTTAAACAATTTCATCGGAGCCCTCGCCAAGTGGCTCAGTTGGTTGGAGCATCACCCAGTACACCAAAAGGTTGTTGGCATACGGGAGGTGACTGATCGATTGATGTTTCTTTCTCTCTCTCAAATAAATATAAACATATCCTCGGGTGAGTATTAAGTAATTTAATTGCAAATTCTCTTTTAAATCTTTTTAACAGTTAAATTATATCAAAATCCTAGTTATTGCGGCAATGGTTTTTATAGGTATTTAATCTAGACAGCATCAAGCCTAAGACTCACTTTGAAAGCTACAGCTACATGTGGAGGCTACTTGATTTTGTCTGTTCTTGGGCCATAGAACACTGTCTACCACAGTGGGGCAGAGTTGGCCTAGCCAAAGTTGCTAAACATAAGAATTCTACAAGCACTGGTTAACTTGAAGATTGTTCAGTATGGACTATATGTTTTTATAATTACATCTGTCCAAATTCTAGGGGTAGGAGAGAACTGTAACCATTTCCCTTGGGATATACCCTTCACTGAGGTGCTGATTTCTGTTTCACAAATTATGTGAGCGAACTCTAATTGGGAAGGAGGTCTAAGGGTTGCATTTCTGCAAAGCTTTAGTTGGGCTACCTTTTCTCTCTGAAATGCTCCAGTTCTATTATGTCATGTAGGAGCCTTATTACTACTTGAGGACAACTTTGGTTCTTACATTTGCATTCGCTCCAAATAACATCCTTTAAGTACAGAACTTTTGCTTTATAACATTAACCTCAAAATCTTAGTTGTTCACTTATTATTAAGAATGGCTGTAGGAATTTCCCCTCTCTGTGATTTAAACATGTTATCTATACTCTATTTACTACACGCTTTCATTCTGACACAATCACCAAAAGATATTCTCTGGTGAATGGCTCTATGACACACAGTCATTTGCAACTTAGAGTTCCTTGCTGAAAACGTGTATTAACAATGAACATGTGTATTACCATTAAATACCCTTCTTTACATATTAGCAATTGTAGTGCATCTTGCTGTGTGCCTTTCAGATCCCTCCTTCAGGACAGAGACATTCATTTCTCCAGGAATTATGAGCATCCGCTACAGATGGCTCATCATTGATTCACTTTAGACATTACCCTCAGCCTAAGGAAGCTACCCCTCCCAAGGTCATACTCATTGCTGGGGTCAGCTCACCTGCAATGATTGGTGCATGTAAGTCTCTGAAAGCCTGGCTCTGTTACTTTAATTTGGGAAAATTTTGAGGAGCCAACCTTTCCTATAAATGCTGTGGGGCTGGCTGAGGCCTCGTCTGTTGCATCTGAATCATGGTTTAACTTCTCCCTTTGTCCAGCCCTGCTTCCTTCATTTCCTTACTGGCGGTGTTGCAATATGTCTTTATGAGTACAGCTTCTGCATGCAAATTCCTATCTTAGAAGGTGTTTCTGAAGACGCTGGTCTAAGTCAATTGGTGCAAATAGTGATCCTAAAAAGCAAACTATAAAATGGGATGTTGGAAATGGATCAGCTGTTGACTGGCCTGTATTGTGAATTTGACTGATAGGAGGAGGAATGTTGATAAGCCCTGGCATACTAGACCAATGAAATTATTGAACTTGTATCAGTAGTGAACACATGGAAAGTAATGCATTGGGTGGTAGAACATTTCAGGCTTTTAAGAAATGAAAGAAAAGTAGTCATTATAATGTATGGGATCAGAGGACTCTTGTTGGATACTATCTATGCACTGGAGAAAGACAAAAAAAGAGTATGATTGATTAATGTTTTAAGGCAATGTACGAAAATCACAATGTCTCCTTGGCAATACAGAGATTCTTATTTTCTGATGCAACAGTGCAGAAAAATGTGAAGATCAGGCTCAGGACTGAATTAGAGGAGCAGATGAAACCCAACAACACATTTATGCTATGGTCTGGGCTTTGGTGGGAAAAGAGTAGATATTAAGGATGTTGATATCTGGGCCAATGGTCATAGGAACCTTGGCATCTGAGATCACCTAAAATTCTCTGGGCTTTCATAAGTGTCCCACCACTTCCTTTTTAAAGACTAGAACTTTATCCAGGCTTACTGCTGATGCAGACACCTCTGCTTGCAAGACAACACAAGCCTTTCTCAGGCTATATTCCCACTTCTGCTCTTTGCCCAAAGACTCTATTAACTAAAGTCAAATTATAAGATAATTTGGCTGTGAGAATGCTGGGACTGCTAACGTGCCAAAGAAACTGTAGGACCTGGCCAAGGTAACAGGCAGGTACCCTGGAAAGTCTATATGACATTGGATCTGAGGGTGCTGGATCAAGGAGGGGAGATTATAATGTTATATAAGGGAGAGTTTCTTAATAGGGGAATACTCCCCATGACATAGAATTTAATAATTTGATAAGGACCTTGGGAGATGGTGCCAATGTATCAGTGAAGGTTTGCCTTCCCTAAATAAAGAGAAATGCAGAGATTGCTGGCAAACAATGGGAGAAAAGGCAAAATGCTCACAATCATGGGAAAAAAGAGTGAATATAGCACATAATTCTTTTACTCCTATGGCAACCCTGAATACAATTCATTTGGCAATGAATGTGTTAATGAGGGGTGCACCAGCATTGTAAATATCGGTGATAGCCAACCTCTGTAGGCTAGGAACGATTTTAAAAGATGATGTTATTTTATTGAAAGGAAGGTGATGGAATGTCAAATTAATAGAGGCCAGGTGGCAGGGCTTAATTGTCAGGAGAAAGATGAGTGGAATTATTGAAATATGTGTCAAAGTCAGAGTGGAAGCCAGATACCAGACCAAACATCACCATGGTGATTGAGTAGAACACAATGCTTCTGCAGAAAAGCTATATGGGCAGCCAACAATGATGCTGCTTGATTTATAAAACAAAACAAAATAAAACAGAGACTCCATGGTGGTTGATCAGGAAGTCTAGAGAAGCAGCCTCAATAAAAACCCAGTTTCCATACTTGAATGAGTTTATAGACTAAGTAAACAAAGACTGCATGAGAGACTAGGTCTCCAGCACCCTGTAACATCATAGTAAACATGCAAATAATTCCTCCAGTTCTTCCCCTAAAGCAGCGATTTTCAACCAGTGTGTGGCAATAATTTTTAAAGCATGCAATATCTGACTGTTTAGTCAAGGGCACTGACCTCTTTTCCCTTTGATTGTCAAATAAAAAGCATGACAACAGCCAACACAACAATAGACACTTGGTGTGAATGAATAAAAATTATGCCTATTTTTTTGTCAGATCAGCAAAGAAATATTTTTGGGTGTGTCATAGAATTTTAGTAATTCATTTATTTGTGCTGTGAGATAAAAAAAAGGTTGAAAATTGCTGTGCTAAAGAATCTATGAATATTTACTCAGTAATCATGCACTGGGAGAATGTGGCAGTAAGATAATAAATGGAGAGAATGAATGGATAATAAATGAACCTGGCCCAGGTTCATATCACTCTGGCTCCAGTTGTCATACAGATACACCTGTTAGTGATTTCCCAAGTCCCCAAACATATAATCAAGATACACATTTCACTTGTTAGTATAATCCTCTATTCTGGTCACTACAATATGTAACAATTACCCCAAAGTTTAGTGGCTTAAAATAAACATTTTATTTTTCTCATGTTTTATGGGTCAGGAATTCTGGAAGAATGTGGTTGGGTTTAGGACTTCTCATGTTGGTGCGGTCAAATGTTGGCTGAGGATGCAGTCATCTGAATACTTAGTTGGATTAGATAGCTATCCAAGATGGCTCACTCTCTGGATAGCCGTGGATGCTGGCTCTTGGCTCAGAGCTTGGCTGAGGCTGCCATCTACAGCAGTGCATGCTGACTCTCAAACATGGTATTCTCAGGGTATCCAGATTCGAACATGGTAGCTGATTTTCTCACAGCAAGTATTAGTTCTATAAAACCAAGCACATGGTTCAAGTTTTAGTTATCATGGTTTTTTAGCAATAATTACAAAAAGTATAAACTTTGCTGCTAGCTCTTCAGTACCCAAATCACTATGCATTTTATGATCAGTGATCAACCAACCAATGATCACCACCTGTGTGTGTGAACTAAGAGTTGATAGTTGAGCATTAACTATTCAGTTCACACACAGGCAGACAAGTATGTTATTGTGTTGCCTCCCCGTTTTCTGGTGACATATTCATGTGATATTTTAAAAATGGAAAGTCAACAACAAAAAAAGACTTGGCCAGAAAAGATGAAGGCGCATCCAATAAATAAAAAGTAATAATGCTGGAAGTGAAATTTGAGTATAACATAAATAGAGTTAGAGAAGCAATAGCTGACTGTGAAAATGTTCACACTGCTACTGGTAAAGAGACTCTAAATGTATAGCCAGAGGAATATGATGAAGGAGAACTTATTGATATTGTAAGTAAAGTGGTTGTGATTAAAAAGATAAATATGTCTCAGAGGAAGTGACGCTGGCAAAATCTCCCCAATAGGGAACTCTTAGAGATATTTCATGACATTGAAAGAGCAAAGAATAAAATGTTGGAAGCTGATACAAACTTAGAAAAAACATGGCAACTCCCCAAGGTACAGAAATGATGCCCACTCTATATATTTAGTTATACAACATCTAGAAGAAAGACAGCATTGTTAAAACTACCCCTATTTTTTTAACCAATCTTTTTTTTTTCTTTTCAGATAAGTGTAAATCCACAGGCCTTGCTAAGAAATAATGCAGAGAGACCTCATGTGCCTTTTACACAATGATAATATCTTTCCAAACTAATTTTATATAAAGAAATAAATTATTTTAACTTCCAATGTTTTCAATGTTTGAAGTCATGGTATACTAAAAAGTATTAGTTTTACTATTTCCTTCATTTACCTGTACATTTGCAGTTGACTGTGACCATTTAATGTTTTGACAAAATACTTAAAGGCTATGAAAAAACATCATAACTTTACCCATTAATAGAGATTGCTTTGCATGCTTTTAACATGCATAGGTGTTTTTCTGATCCTTTTCTACCTACTGTGCACAACACAAACTTCTTGAAGTTGTGACAGAGACTGTATGATCCACAGAGCAGAACCTAGGCTATTTACTATCAGGCTGATCACAGAAAACATTTGTCAACCCCTGAGCAATGGTATTAGTAGGCTTCTTATATACAGTGGGGCCTTGACTTACGAGTGTCCCGACTAACGAGTTTTTTGAGATACCAGATGTCTCTCGGCTGATTTTTTGCATTGAGTTGATAGAGTAATTTGAGTTAACAAGCTCCTTAACGAGCTCGGTCTCGGAACGAATTAAACTCGTAAGTCAAGGCCCCACTGTACTCTGAAATATTCACATTTACCAGGGTCTATCATCTGACAGGATCCTAAACTTTTCTTCTTTTAAAATCCTCACCAAGGATATGTTTATATTGATTTTAGAGAGGGAGAGTAAGGAAGAGGGAGAGAGAGAGCGAAACATCAACGTGAGAGAGAAACATTGATGAGAGAGAGAAACATCTATTGGTTACCTCCTTTACACACCCTGCCAGAGGATCAAACCTGCAAACTGGATATGTGCCCTGACTGAAATCAAACCCACAGACTTACAATGTATGGGACAATGCTTCAATCAACTGAGCCACACCAACCCGAGCAGGATTCTAAACTTTTTATGGTAGAAACTGCCAAGAAAGACCCAGCTTGAATATAAATAAACACTACTTGAAGTTAAAGGTATTTGACATAAAACTTCTAGCATTAAAGAACATTGTAAGGTTTCATTAAAATACTTTGGAATCTATTTAGTGGTTGAATGAATTGCCTCCCTCTTCCCGCCCCACACATCTCAACCAAAATATTTGGAAATATTTTTTTTTTGCCCTTTCTGTCATGTCTTTACATAATAAATAAATAAATAAATAAATAAATAAATACTAGTAAGATAGAATTGCATGGTTCTGAGATTTCGGGATAGTTTTTCAAACTTGTATTTTTGTTATACCTGCTCAGTTTAATAAGTGCAATTGAATTTTACTTGTATAAATGTCCTTAGGTGGAAAGGTTTATGTTTTTCCTAATTTGTCCATACATCTTAAACAAAAAATTAATTTTATACACTTACTAGAGGCCCGATGCACAAAAATTCATGCAAGAGTAGGTCTTCCTTCCCCCAGCTGCCGGCACCAGCTTCCCTCCTGCACCCGGGACCCGGGTTTCCCTCCTCCGGCCACTGGCAGGCACCCAGGACCCAGGTCAGCTTCCCTCTGGCCCCGGTTTGTTCAGGAAGGACATCCAGAATGATGTCCGGAAGATGTCCGGATTAATTAGCGTATTACCCTTTTATTATTATAGATAGTATTACCCTTTTATTATTATAGATAGTATTAAAAGTAGGAGAAAATTCATAGAGCAGATATTTTTATTAGTTCCTTCTGTATTGTAGAAAAAGTTAATTATATGTGAATGTACATTATTATTTTGGAATTTAAAGAGCATCACAAGTAATGCTATTACATAGTTTCACCAATTTTAAAGTGGAAATTAGAGTTGTGGAAGAACAAGGAAGATTTGAGTTCTGTCTCACCATCTGTGTGCTCCTCTCTGTCCATGATAATTTATTATTACTCTCAGAACCTCAGCGCCGCGGACAGCTTGGAATAAAAATTAATCACCATAAGAAAGTGTTATTCAGGAAACCCTTCTTGAACAATATGAATATTGAGTAGAGCCTGCAAGAACATGATGAAAATGGAGAAGAGAAATTCTGCCAATATCCTTTTCATACTCCCCAACAGCCCTACTGAGACTTTTACTTTTATTTACTTGCACTTTGTTGTGTGACTTTGAGCAAAGTATTTAACATCTTTAATCAGCAGCTTTCTCATCTGTAAAATGGAGGTAATAATAGTATTTACCTCAAAAGTTATCTTGGAATTAAAAGAAATATTGCTTGTGAAATGCTTAATACAAGGTTTGGCAAAAAGTGCTTTGATAGTTATTACAGCCTATGAATGAGCTCTGAGTTCAGCCAACAGTCAGTTAAAAAAAAAAGCTAAATATAATATGATGTGATAAGTATTACAGGAGCCATTCGAGGTAATAAGCAGTCAGCAGCCACTTTACCTTTTGACCATGAGCTGCTTTCTGAAATAGCCAGATGAATAACCTCTCATCTTGATCTTTTTATCAAATTGGTGCCCACATATCCTAATAATGAAAAAAATATTAGGTGCAGAATAAAAGAGGACAATTGTAGATTGGGAAGTGAAGTCAGTAAAAAAAAAAAAAAGTGCAAACACAGATGAAAATCAAGGGAATACTATATTCCCTGTAGCATCATTTCAAGCACAGTGTTAGCAAGAATAGGCCTTTCTGGGGGACCAGAAAGAAAAAAAATTCTCCTTTCTGTGACCAGATCATTGTTGCTTAGAAACGGGAGCGCTTTCCTCATTGTAGCAGAGTTTTCGTTATTGCTTCCCTCAGTGTGTCCAGAATGTAAGAGGTTGAACAAAACCAATAACAATCAGCCACCCAGGCTTTGAGAGGCATCAATCAGCCTAAAATGGGGAAAAATACATAGTATTGTAAAAATAGTCTGCTTAATTAATTTGTTTTGGCTCAAGATGAAAAAGAAAAGCATCATTTTGAACAAAATTTTGCTACAGGAAACATTAAAAATTAGAAATTGCCTGTTTTATCCCTTCTCAATATATTCAATTAATGATCTATTTTATCACATAAGAGATAAAAGGTGAGATGACAACATTAATGTAAAGTGAAATATGACTGAGGGAAAGTGAGCTGGATAAATTAAATTTCTTTTAAGAAAAAAATAACAGAATTAATATCTTTATTAGATTTAGAAAAGCAGAAATCTAAACTCTAAATAATTAGATAAATAATGTGGAAACAAACCTGAGATGTTCTCCCATAAAGATAAATACTAGGATACAGGAATTTCTGTGATCAGAGAGAGAATGGAGGACTTCTATAAATCATTAATGAAAATATAGATATTCCCACATTAAAATGGGCAAGAGAACTGAACAGGCACTTTTCTAAAAAGATACTTGCATAGTCAGTAGACATATGAAAAGGTCCTCGATATCATCTTAAATCCAGAAACTGAACATTAAAATCACAAAGAGATACCATTATAAACCTACTTGGAATAACTAAAAAATTGATCATACTAGTATGATGCAAATATTCTATATTGTGGTTTGGGTGGCATCTGTGTGCTGAGTGCAATGCAATACAATAAAACTCAACAATTTTAAGTATGCAATATGCTAAGCTTTGACAAATGTATTAGGTCATGTGACCATCACCAGAATCATGATATAATGCTATTCTGTCCTATATAATATCTAATAGCCACATGGGACTAGTGAACCCTTGATATTAAGATGTGCTGTAACTATAGAATACACTCTGGGTCTTAAAGAGTTAGTACAAATAAAAAAGGAGAATGTAACATACTCATGAATAACTTTTGCATTGGTTACATGTTGAAATAACATTTTGGATAATTGGGTTACATAAAAAATATTATTAAAATGTGTTTGCCTGTCTTTTGTATTTATTTATTTATTTATTTATTTATTTATTTATTTTATATTTTATTGATTTTTTACAGAGAGGAAGGGAGAGGGATAGAGAGTTAGAAACATCGATTAGAAAGAAACATCGATCAGCTGCCTCCTGCACACTCCCTACTGGAGATGTGTCTGCAACCAAGGTACATGCCCTTGACTGTAATCGAACCTGGGACCCTTGAGTTCGCAGGCTGAAGCTCTATCCACCTGAGCCAAACCAGTTAGGGCTGTCTTTTGTTTTTAAATATGGCTACTACAAAATTTAAAATTACACATGTGACTTGCATTATAGTTCTAATAAATAGCATTGAAAACAGCATTTGATGTAATTATGGATGGGGTTTATTTTAGTCCACTACTATATTCCTCCTCCCTTCCTTTGTATTATTAGTGTCATACATTTCATTTCTACATGTTATAAATATTGCAGTACTTTGCTATTATTTTTGCTATAGATAGGCAGTTATATATTTTAAAAAATTTTTTAAAATTTTTTGCTGATAACCACATAATTACCCTTTTTTTGGTGTTCAAAATTTTGCTTCTGCACAATAGGTTTTTAAACATATCTTGTGGTGCAGGTCTGCTGGTGATGTTATCTCACCTTTCATTTGTCTGAGCAGTCTTTATTTTGCTTTCATTTTTTGAAAAAAATATTTGGATATGGAATCCTGGGTATGCAGTTATTTCTTTCAGAACTTTAAAGATGTCACTCCATAATTTTAATCTTTGTCTGTATGGATCTATTTTTTCTGACTTCTTTTAGATTCTCTGTTTATCACTGGCTTTATCAGTTTCATTTTACTGTGCCTTGGTGTGGTTTTCTTTATATTTATTCTGCTTTGGGTACTTAGAGTTTGTAGAATCTCCAAGCTCATGAGTTTTATCAAATTTTGCAAAAAATTCACCCATTTGTTTTCCTTCAAATATCTTTTTTTCCCTATGCTTCCTATTCTCTCCTCTCCTAGGAATTAAATTATGAATATTAAAACACACTTGAGATTGTTCCTCAGGCCACTGATCATCTAGTTGTTGTT
This sequence comes from Myotis lucifugus, assembly GCF_000147115.1. Taxonomy (NCBI): domain Eukaryota; kingdom Metazoa; phylum Chordata; class Mammalia; order Chiroptera; family Vespertilionidae; genus Myotis; species Myotis lucifugus. The sequence continues at coordinate 6,102,433 of NW_005871080.1, forward strand.
GCTTTATCTTTATTCCCTATGCTTCATTTTGGATCATTTCTAAAGCTAGGTCTGTAAGTCTTGATTTCTTCTTCAATATCTAATTACTGTCAAGGTTATCTATTTTTTCACCTCCAGTATTAAATTTTATTTCCCTAGAATTTACAATTGTGTATTTTTGGTGTCACTCATTTCTCTTTTCAGGTTTTTATCTCTCTCCTTCCCCTTCCCCGTCCCCCCCCCACCCCCCCACCCCCACCCCACACACACACACACTATTCTGAACTTATGGAATACTTTTTGTTTTCTGGATATCTGTTTAACAATAAAATTTTAATTAAAAGTTACAATTTAAAAATTACTTCATTGATATAATTTTTGGGTCTGCATTAATTTAATTTTATCTTGGTTGCAGGTCATATTTTCCTCCTTTTTAGCATGTCTGGTAATTTGGATGCTGGATAGTATGGATCTTACATTTGGGGTTCTTGGTATTATAGTGTTTATTTAGATAGTATTGGAAATTTCTTTGGCATGCACTAAGCTACTTGGAATTGTTTTAATACTTTTGTGGTTTGCTTTTAAGCTTTGTTAGGTCAATGGAGAGCAGTCTTTAATCCAGGGATCGTTCAGCCTATTACTAAGGTGATATTTTCTAGGAACATACCTGATGCCTCACTTATGAACATTTTTTCCATTTTGGCTGGTAGTGATATGAAGTATTCCAGACATGCGTGAGCCTTGGAGGTTAGTCAGCCGCCTATTTTCTGACAGGTCTTTCCCCAGCTTTGTGTAGCTTGCTTTGACACAGGCATTGATTAGTACCCAGATGGAGAGTTGAGGGGCCCTCTGCAGATCTCTACCCTTCTCTCTGTACCACAACCTTCTCCGTTATTGTGCCACAAACTATAGCCACCTTGGCCTCCGTAAACTTTCATCTCTGTCTTATATTAGTGATCACTATGTTCTCTGCATGTTTTCTCTTCTTGCACTGCAGTCCCCAAACTGCCTCTCGGCAGGACAAGGCAACCAGAGGGCTTACCTCACTGCTCCTCTTCACTTAGGCATTCCCATCCTGGGCTTCCTGTTGTCCAATCAGAAAAAATAATATCAGAAAAATATATTGTTTCTAATGTTTCATTAATTTTCCCTGTTGTTTGAGGCAGAGCATACATACTTTTGTTTCATCTTTATGTGAAATGAAAATAATAGTTACCTTTTCATACTCAGCAGACTGTATATTCAGATACTGTTTTTAAGAAGCTCTGAAATTCTTATTAATTGATGCAGAGAATGTAGAAAAATGTGTGCCAGAAAACTTGGTAAACTTTGAGTAGAGAACCATGAAAAGAAGTACAAAGTTAAAAACTGGTTGGTAAATATTTAAATAATTGCATGTATCATTTTATCAACTTCTTACTTGGAAAAGTTTCTGATCAGATATTATGAAGGGTTTTCTGAGAGTAGAGATTGTTAAATAATATAAGTTAGTAAAGTAAGTTCTTACAGTGCTGTTTTTACCCTCTAGAAATCTTTCAGCTAAGGGAAAAAACTTTTATTCTATAAATTTTTAAATAAGTTCTCTGGAAGAATAAGGCTGGATAGGATTCTTGAGTTTTTCCAAGTTCTGTGTTTTTGTAATAATGTGCTTCTCACTCATCTAAGGATGCTGAATCAGCTACTTTCTATTTTCACTGATTAGCCTTACTGTGCCTGACTCTCTGAGTAATCCAGTCACCATCTGCATTTTGAGAATGATGAATCATGACATATCTTACCTACTATTCGTCTGCTTCAGAATCTCCTGCTCATTAAGGTCCTCTTAATGAAAAAAAAATTCATTTAGGTATATAATGATAAAAAAAATTAGTAAAAATAAATATTCCAAAAGATTAAAACTTACCTATTTATCTATGCTCTAAAATTTTAAGCAGTTGTAATTTGCATCTTTTGTCACCTTCCTCAACAGAGCACTAGTTGATATTTCTCATATCAGAGTTACCCATTTGTGAACACCAAGAGCTGTACAATACTCTTATCTGAACTATGTAGGGTTTTTCTACCTCTTTCCAGATGTCAAAGATTGCAGAAATTTGATTTCTGGATGAAAGTCAAGTTATTTCTAGGTGAATGGGCTATAAAACTATATGCAATGTTGTTTTTAATCAGGGGAACAAGAGATGATACTGAAAATAATATTTATTAATTCATGTGTTCAATAAATATTTTGAGTATTTATTGTGCTTCAGAGACTGTACATATGAGCACATATTAATAAATATACAGGCTAATTATAAAAATTGAGGTTTGGCTAACATTAACATCCTTGTTCCTTGGATTCAATTTCTCATAATGGGTCAACTACATCATATTTAATATGTGATAGTAAAATTAAATTTTTAGAAAGAGCTTTTTATCATTCTGTTATATCCTATTTACTCTCCTAATTCCAAGTATAGATTATTGAGGTGCAGTCTTGGGTAGTTTTGAAAAGTAAATTGAAGTAGTGATGATAGAATGCAGCTTTATTAACACGGCTAAAGAAATCAGCAAGATGACTCTTGACCTCAGCAGAGATGAAGCCCATTTCGGTTTTCATAAAGCCCTAACTTTACACTGGCTCTGCGGATAGTGTGTTGTGTCCTAACATCACTACTTAAATAATATGAATGAATGAAGGTGGTTTTCATACCTATAGCAAAAGGGAAGAATTGAGGAGAGACTTCCTTCAGCAAACCCCTCCTACAGCTGTGATCTGGTTTATGGTGGCTACTTGGCATCGTACACTTTTCACCATCAAGCTCCCAAAAAGGTCTTGATAGAGCATTTCTGTAAGTAGTTTCACTCAAAGAATTATTTATGGCTCTGCAGGGATGCCAGATTACCTCATTTTGAGGCAATTAAAACAGGAATTTAGGCAGCATTATTTGCACTTTAGGAGAAAAAGCCATTAGGACAAGGTCAGGGGATCATGGGGGCCAGAGAAGCTACCTTGAATAATAATTCCAGACCCTAGTAAACTAGCAAACAGAGATGGTGATGCCTGCTAGAGCAGTGTGCATGTACATGAGCACAGAAACAGAAGTGGAGTCTTTTAGGATAATAACTAATATCTTTTTTATGAGACAGACTGAAATGAGACTCCAGAGAGAGTGACAGAAAAGACTGATCAGAGAGAATAAAATTGGTGACAAAAAGATTGGAGAGTAGATTTCACTGAAGAACATATAAATCATGGGCAAGCCTGCAAGTGGAGGCAGACTAAACTCCAGCAATCCGCATTTTGCTAGAGGTCAGCTTAATGAAGTACCAATGTGAATACTTAAATTCTTTAATATTTTACTACATATGGGAGAAAGCTAATGGTTGACTAGAAAATGTCATCTCTCTGTCAGGAAGTTCAGCATTGTATTAAGAAATATCTGCACACAGATTTGTAATAAAAAAGACAAGAATAATGCTTTCAAATACACCTGTTATTATTTTTTTAATCAGCAGTTCTTGGTCTCTGGGCTAGTAATTAAAATACAAATTGGCACATTCCCATGGTTGACATGGACAACGATATTCCCATGTGTAGAAACAAAAATTTAACTAATGTGAGATGAAATATGGCCACTGTAATTTAAAAGTCAAGGGTCAGGTGTTCTAGCAAGAATGGGTGTGTTTAGAGGGAAAGGTGAAGTGAACAGACCATTTCTCTTGTTTTGTAAAAATTTACCCTGTTCTTGGCCTTGCCACCTCTCCTCCTATAAAGTTCCACAAACAAATCTGCTATGTTCGGGTACTATGACAAGTACTAGAAATGTAAAGACATTACAAATGTTGTCTTTCCCTCAAAGAACTCATGAATAAGGAATATGCACTATGAGAGTTGTGTTTGATAAGTACAATGTCTGTCTGAGCTTTCTCTACCACAATGCAGAGGTGAAATATGAGGTAATAACATCTCATTTCCTTTGCCATGAGTTAGAACACTTGCCCGAAGACTCAGAATGGTAAAATAGTTCATCCATTCAACTTCCCTCTCCAGAATAAAAATACAGTCAAATTAAACCTGAAAGATTTTGTTGTTTATTTCTAACAACAGTTGGGGAAAATTTGACAACTTACTAAGCTACTTCTTCTAAAGACTGTAAATATTTTTTAGTCAGTTAAAGATGAGGCCGTACTTTAGGCTTGCAATTGTCCAAAGCTATCAGAGTGTAGCTGATCCTCCAGGACTGACTCATGCTAAACAAAGTTATAAGAAGCTAATAGATCCAGGATGTTGAATTAATAATAAGAAGTAGAAATGCCAAGAAGCCCGGGATGCTTTGGTCAGCTGGTCATGGTGTTCTCTCTGCATAGTAGGATCTGCCTTGGAAAACAAGTTATTTGAGGTTCTTTATTACTCCTGGAATCTAAGCAAGGCAAGTGGCTAGGTGAATTTAATGACTAATTATAGTACTTCAATTCTATGCTTGGGGGCCATTTTAAACAGTAAAACAACCAGAAAAAGTATATATATAAATGTGAAAAATGTGGCACTAAATAGACTGCAAAAAGACCACTTTTGATAGTCAAAACAAGAAGGCAGAGCATCATCTTATTTGACTTCAGCTGGGAACATGTGCATCCAGTGCATAGGGTGATTCAAATTTTTAACCTCTTTGCACATGTCTTGGAATGATTGCAAAAATGCTCTGAGCAATGATTTTGGGGTTACAAATAAATTTTAGTGAGTAGGCAAATTCACAAGTATGGAATTGCAAATAATGAAAAACAACTGTACTTAGGGATGGTGAAGGTGGTGGTGCTGGACATTTTTGTTTAGTATGAGTAAAGTTGCTGAGCATTGTTTATAGATGTTTATATTATTGACTTTTATAGAGGAAGGGAGAGAGAGAGAAAGACAGAAGACAGACAGAAAGGCATTGATGTGTGAGAGAAAACATGACTGGTTGCCTCCTGAGTGTTTCCCAATTGGGGTTGGAACAGAAACCTGGGTAAGTGCCCTGAACCAGAAATCAAACCCAAGACCTTTTGCTGTATGGAACAATGCTCCAACCAACTGAGCCATTCCTGGCCAGGGCTATTTATAGATTTTTGTATAGACATAAATTATAGCTTCTTGATACCATATTTTTAGACACATTGTATGTACTTGGCTGGTTAAGTGGATGGCTTAATGGTAGAGCTGCCTAATCTCATCCATTATCTCCTAATTCTAATTAGCTTCCCTCTTAGAGGGCAACTTTATTTTCAGGTTTCCAGGACATCCTGTATTGTATACTGACTACAAATTAGTCATTCCACAAGTATTTTTGTGGTTTTTGCTCTTGTAGGTGGCAAATAAATCTACTTGGGTGGGTAAGGGTGTGGACATTGGCATCAGACTTAAGATTCAGAGCCTGGTTCTGGCTCCTTTAGGCTGTGTGACCTTAGGCATGCTTGGTAATCTCTCTGAGCCTTGCAAAAATAAATACATACATACATACATACTATAAATATTTTTCATTAGGCTTACCTATATCTCACCTACTATATCAGGTTCATTTCATACTGTTCAAATTTCATTTGCATCAATAATCTACCAACAGCAAAACACTTGATTGAAGTTGTAACTATGACTTGAATAGGATTTTATAAATTGTTATTATGGTATTTTCATGGACCTCTTAGATTCTAATAACAAGTATATCAGTAGTTACAGAATGCTGGGGTCCAATCCCAGCAGGTCCAGGGGTCCCCAAAGGTGTGGACGGAGTCGGCGAAGAAGGAATGACACGAAGACAGCCTTCAGTTGGTCAGCAGCCTAGTCAGGACCTATAGCCAGGATCTCCAGCCAAAGTTCTGGTCGGAGTTCTGGTCAGGAACTGATGAGGATCTGACGTTTATTGTCTTATTACATCCGTATTTATACCAGCCGATTCCAATCCCATCAATTTCTATTACAAGGGTTAAGGTGTTTCTCATCTCCATTCCAGGGAGTAAAGACCATGTAGCTTAATTACCCGCCTGGCACTTAATTAAGGGGTTGTATCACCTCCCTAACCTCAGGGAAAGATCCCCACCTGGGGAAACAACCTTTCTCGGAGAGGTGACCTTGGTTAAAACACATGGCGCTAAAGGGAGCAAACATATTAAAAACAGTATGCTACATACGCCAGGTCCACTGAAACACATGCTGTGCAGATGCCTCTTTCCTGCAGCGACTGCGTCAAGCAGCAAGGATGGACTGGCCTCCGGCAACAGAACATATAAAATTTTGTGTTTTGTGTTTTGAAGCAATATAAGCAATATATTAGAGGCCCAATGCATGAAATTTGTGCAAGGGCCTTGGCCCCAGCCCCCGCCCACTGCAGCTGCGGCTGGGGGCCTCTGCTGCCTCTGCCTCAGCCCCCGCCTGCTGCGGCTTTTGTCTGGAAGGAATGACGTCTGGTCTAATTAGCATATTACACTTTTATTATTATAGATACTAGAGGCCCAGTGCATGAAATTCTTGCACTGAGCGGGGTCCCTAGCCTGGCCTGTGCCCTCTCACAGTCAGGACCACTTGCTCCTTACCGTGCACCTGCTCGCTGCTCCTTACTGCTTGGCTTGCTGCTCCTTAGCACTGCCGCAGAGGTGGGAGATGCTCCTGCCACCGTCGCCACACTCACCAGCCATGAGCCCGGCTTCTGGCTGAGTGGCACTCCCCCTGTGGGAGCACACTGACCATCAGGGGGTGGCTCCTGTGTTGAGCATCTGCCCCCTACTGGTCAGTGCACATCATAGTGACCTGTCGTTCTGGTCATCCCACCATAAAGGTCGCTTAGGCTTTTATTATATAGACTAGAGTCCCGATGCACAAAAATTCATGCAAGAGTAGGCCTTCCTTCTCCCAGCTGCCAATATCGGCTTCCCTCTGGCACCCGGGACCTGGGCTTCCCTCCTCCAGCTGCCGGCTGGGCCACCCACAGGCACCTGGGACCTGGGCTGGCTTCCCCAGGCTGCATGAAGGCACCCAGGACCCAGGCTGACTTCCCCAGGCTGCGTGCAGGCACCCAGGACCCTGGCTGGCTTCCCTCCAGCCCCAGCTTCGTCAGGAAGGATGTCTGGAATGATGTCTAGAAGATGTCTGGTCCAATTAGCATATTACCCTTTTATTATTATAGTTATGTTTATAGGCACAACATATACTCACACATAATATGTTTATACTGTATATATGCATATATACACACACATATATACACACATACACACATATTTATGTATGATAAAAAAGTGACTTTAAAAACTAATGGAGTTATTGCTTAGCTTCTATCCTCTCAATTCATTAGAAATTTTGTGAAACTTTAAAGAACAATTATGTAAAATCGAATGTGTGTAATTTGTTCATAGGATTTACAAATATAAAGTATCTTACTATAATTGTGGACTGGTCAGTTATTCCATACATGTTTCATCAATTTTTGCTTCATATGTTTTGTAGTTACAGTGATAGATGTATAAAGATTATTATACTTTGCTTGAGAGACTATACTTCTCAGCAAACCCTGAAGTTCATTATTCTTGCAGTTTAGTTGAGGCTATATAACTACCGATAGCCTATAGAACAGGGCCTAAATTAATATACAGTGCGGCCTTGACTTACGAGTGTCCCGACTAACGAGTTTTTTGAGATACCAGCTGTCTTTCGGCCGATTTTTTGCAGAGTTGATAGAGCAATTTGAGTTAACGAGCTCCTTAACGAGCTCGGTCTCAAAACGAATTAAACTCATAAGTCAAGGCCCCACTGTATACCACTCCCAGATCTAGATCCACAAAAAAGTCAACATGATCATTTCTGTTCTTTCTTTTTATTTGTCAGAATGTAGAGGAGGAAGAGGGCCCTTTCATGAACGTGTAGAAGAGGCAAAAACGGGAGGAGCTTGGATGTCTGAATCACCATGGGGAAGCTTATCATTTAATACAAGAGGCCTGGTGCACGAATTCATGCATGGGTGGGGCCCCTCAGGGGGATCAGGCTGAAACCCGCAGTCCAACACTGTCTACAACTCCTACCTGCTGCTCCCGCTCATCCTGGCCCCACTGCGCCTGCTGTGGGCTCGTGCACAATCAGCCCTGCATCTGGTGCCCTCCTGAGGGGAGAGGCCTGTGGGATCGGGACAAAACCGGCTCTCTGACATCCCCCAAGGGGTTCCGGATTGCGAGAGGGTGCAGGCCAGGCCAAGAGACCCCACCGGTGCATGACCGTGGCCGTGGAGGGACTGCGGGAGGGCTCTAGGGTGTGTCTGGCCCCATCTTGCCCAGTCTCGATCGGGGCTAATTGGGGCCAGCTGGGGAGGGATTCGGGAGATTGGCCAGCTGGGAAGGGACTGCGGGAGGGCTCCAGGGCATGTCCAGCCCATCTTTCTCAGTCCCAATTGGCCAGCAGCAAGCTAACCTACCGGTTGAAGTGTCTGCCCCCTGGTGGTCAGTGCACATCATAGCAAGTGGTTGAGAGGCTTTAGCATATCATTAGCATATTAGGCTTTTATTATATAGGATCAGTTGGACTCTTACCTGACTGAAAATATGTATTGCATTATACCTAGTTTGACTAATATAACTGTCTTATATATTTATCAATATAAATGGTTTTGCTTCTAAAGTTTTGCATCAATAATTATGTTAAGGCTGATATTAAGATTTTCATACTTATTTTCTCTTTTTAATATTATTTTAGTGTTTATATATTACTACGCCTTTATTCATAGTAGCTTAGTATTTTTCATTATGCTTTTATAAACAGATTTCACTCAACTATGAAGCTTTGTCTTTTAAATGTGAATTTAAACTCATTTTTATCAATAAAATATTTGCAATTATTGCTGTCCTTCATACAGCTTTCTTTTTAATTTTCCATGTTTTTCATCACTCTCTCCTTTTCTGACTTTGTTTGGAATGTTTAGTTTTCTTTGTTTCATTCTTGGTCATATAATGATTTGTGAGATATTTGCATATATATTTTAAAAGTATTAGCCTAAGATTTTTAATATAGATAATAAAGCAGAATAAAAATTTAAAAATACTATTTTTTTCCACTGTCCCTTGCCCTTCCCTAGACCATCATCTTCTGTTTAGTAAGTAATCCTGAGATTTCATCAATAGGCTTATTAATGAAACATACCACACTTTTCATATTTAATGTAAACTTGATTGATTTCTTTGTGCTGAATTGTTTCTTTGTGTTTACACTTTTGAGTATGTTCTATTATAATTCTTGTAAATTGGGTACTTTTTAAAAATAAAAGATTTTTACATGGCTTCTCCCTTAAATTGTAATTTGATTCATGTAGGATTTTTTGTTCACAATCTTTTGTTCCTAAGAATTCTGAAAATATGTTTCTACAATCATTTTACAGCAAATAGTGTCAATAAGAAGCTTATTTCAATGTCATTTAACTTCAGTTTTAAGTGCTAAAGTAGTTACTTTTTAATTTTGGAGGTTCAGAAAATCACCACAATGATGTGTATAGGGATGTATGCGTGTGTGTTTTTTAATTTCTGCCATTTAATACTTGGCAAGACATTAATTTAGTAGCACCATCATTCTTCAATTCTAGGTAATCTTATTTAAAAAACAAACAAACATTTGGGCCTTCATTTTACTAGTATCTATTTAAATCTTCTGTACCATAGTTTAAAAATGTATTTTATGACTGCTGAGTCTCTCCTTTGTGTTTTCTTTCTTTCTTTTTGTATTATCTTGTGGAAGTATTTCTGTTAAAGAATTTTTCTCACTATTATAGTCAATTATGCTATTATGCATAACTTTTGAGAGTTTTGTTTTTCATGATAGAATTGTTTCTATAATCACTGATACTGATATAACTCTGCCAGTAATTACAATCTAAAGTAGCAGTTCTCAACCTGTGGGTCACGACCCCTTTGGGGTAGCACGGCCCTTTCACAGGGGTCACCTAAGACCATCAGAAAACACATATATAATTACATATTGTTTTTGTGATTAATCACTATGCTTTAATTATGTTCAATTTGTAACAATGAAATTGGGGTCACCACAACATGAGGATCTGTATTAAAGGGTCGCAGCATTAGGAAGGTTGAGAACCACTGACCTAAAGTATTACTCTGTTTGCCCTACTATGTCTATTTCCTCAGATGTTAGTGCAATTCTTAAATCGTGTGCCTCTCTTTCATATGGTTGGTTTTCTTCAAACAGTTTAGGATTTTTGGTTGTGTGATCATGTTGTATTTGAGATACCTGTTTAAATATCTTGAAATGTTTATTTTCCACAAAGTAGTGTTCACGATATGAAATGTCTCCATCTGACAGTTACTAAGTAAAAAAAAAAAAAGGAAGAAAAAAAGAGTACACATTTTTAAATGCTTGGTAAGATTAAAACAAACACAGATAATAATTAAAAGGGAAAATTACTTAATCCTGTTCTACTTTGAAGACTACATTCAGGCCTATTGGATTTCTGGGAGCAAAAGACTTAGATACACAGTAATAACTTCCTTAAATTGGTGTTATTGGCTCCCCTTCCTACATGGTAAGAAGAACACACAAAATTAATTTCTGTTTTTTTGTACTATTATATGCTAACAACTGCACATTAAATTAGTTTCCTATATTGTTTTAGTTATATTCCTTATATGTCAGATAATTTATTGAGTGATTAATTTTTTAAAATATCTATATTCCTTAAGTTGTGATTTAAAACTCAATAATATTAATAGAAATATATTCCTGAAAATTATCTTGACCTACACTCATGTAAAATCTATGCAGTCTAAAACAAGAAACCAAGTTATTTTGCTCTCCTTTGACTCCTATGTTTTTATCAATGAGTCCATTCCCTTTGGAATTTGATTTTCATCCTTAATTTATGCACAGATAATTATCATCTATTTCTAATAATTTAACTAGTATAAATATAAAGATTCAAATATGAGGAGAAAACCATCATTCTGACCTCAAAGTCAGTGTTCAGAGACTATTTTATACAAAGAATAGACATGCGTTTGCACTAAAAGATCTCTTTAGTGTTGCTTTAACCAATAGCTACAAGTGCAAGTCTCAATTTACTTACAGCACTGCAATGATACCCATGCATATGATATAACTTCACAAATAAATAGTTACCAAACATAATTTAGAATACAATATACAACCTAAAACATATACAACCATATTAGCTGATAATACACTATCTTTTTGTTTCAGGGACATGTTTATTAAGCAAAAAACAACAACAAAATATGTGTTTTGTGCTAGGGATACAAAATTTAAAAGGCGAGGTCTTTATCCTTAATATATTTACTATATGATAACTTATAATTTATGTAAAGATGCCATGAAAACATTTAGAGGGAAATAAGCATAAAACTGGGGAGGTCAGAAAAAGCTTTTGGAGGAAAAATAACTTGAATTGATTCTTAAAATATAAGTATAGGCTCTATATAAAATGAGATAGAATAAGAGAAGTTGATTTTTAAAAATCCCTAATGGGTCACTTGCCCCCTATTCCACAATTCTCCATGTCCTCCCACTCATTCCTTAGTTTCTAACCTCAGTTTCTTTAAAAACACTCTTCTGCTTTCTTGAAATCAACCATCAAATCAATCTATGGAACGCTCTTTGGCTTCTAGAACATTTTAATATTTAGAAGTAGTGGCATACATTTATGTGGGGGAGCATGAGACTTGGATGGAAAGTTTGTAAGGAGGACATTCTGAGAAGAGGGAAGTGTGCAGAAGGCCGCCCACCCTCTTTATCAGAATTCCGACTTAAGGGAGTGCTGACGGTGGTGCCCCTAAATATTCCTTGTCCTTTCCAAACAAGTCTGTGCACGAGCAGCCCCCCGGTTGTTTACTGGAATCCTTATGCTTAATCTTTGCGTGTCCTTGCTTAAAGGACACTACAAACACGTGTCCTCCCAATATTACTTACCCTACTGATTGTATCTAAAAAATAAACTTTATCTCAAACTGCTGCTACAAGAAAAGCCTAACGAGGCTGCCTGGTTTCTTTATCCAGGCAGTCCCTTAGCCCTCTCTTTCAGAGCAAACGTGTCAGAGTAGTCATCCATCCATTGCTCAGGGTCTGCTGGTCAACCCCAGCACATTAAATGTTTTGCCTTGAACACCAAGGTTGAGAAGATCTTATCAAGAGGAGAAATACTCTGTCCTTATCTCTATCCAGCACTAACCAGGAAATAGGGAAATGTTAATAGCAATGGGGAAGAGCACTGTGGAGCACTAAGAGGCAGGGACCCAGATCTCAAGGGGAATTGCAGGCTCAGGCAAGTAAGCTTCAAAGAAGAACATATTTAAGCAAACATTTATCAGCTCTCATCAGAAAAAAAAGAAACTTTCCTTTCAGACTGTGTGTTTTCAGGCGCTTCTTATAACCATTAGCTGCTGATTTATTAATATGCTTAGCAATACTGAAAATGCTGTATTAGACAAGTAGAGGATGCAACAGGTACATAGAATCTTGTTACAAAAAAATTGTATCTGGAATGGATTGCTCCATTATCCAGTAAGACAATTTCTTCTTCTTTTTTTAAAAAAATATATTTTATTGGTTTTTTTACAGAGAGGAAGGGAGAGGGATAGAGAGTTAGAAACATCGATGAGAGAGAAACATCGATCAGCTGCCTCCTGCACACTCCCCACTGGGGATGTGTCTGCAACCAAGGTACATGCCCTTGACTGGAATCGAACCTGGGACCCTTTAGTCCGCAGGCTGACGCTCTTTCCGCTGAGCCAAACCGGTTAGGGCAAGACAATTTCTTCTTATTAGATCCCCAACTTTGTGGGTTTCACTCTTGTGATTAAGGGATAAGAAAGCTCTTTAGAGGCAGGAGAGCCACTCAGCATAAGTAAACGATACCTGCCTCACCGGCCATGCCCCAACTTGCTGGCAAAACTCATGATGTCACTGTGGTTTGTTTATCCTCTTTCTGTAATAAATCTCAGCACCTCATCCTCCCCTGTTGTAGGCAGAAAAAAGAAAAAATATTTAAATATCATCTCCATTAAATTAGTTTGTATAAGCATGATTTATATAACTGCAGCACTTATTAATGAGTGTAAATAGAGATCCTGTCATAACTAACAAACATAAAGTACATAACAAGTCTAGAAAATTATATTTTTTACAGAAAAAAATGCAGTAGATGAATTCCAAAATCACATTTAAGAACAAATGTGACAGCAAACATATTGTACTTCATAGCTATAATTAAAATAACTATTGCACAAGACTGTTTCTTAGGAATATTTTTTCTGTATTTTATATAATTTTTAAAATCAAGGAAAATAAAATGACAAAAACATAACGTTTTTCTCTTCCTCCTGTTTTCATGTGAGGGAACTGTGTATCATGTTGTCTCTTCAAGGGAAGTTTTGTTTATGGTTTAACGCTACTTAGTGCCTTAATAGAAATTTGTGTCTTTGTTATTTAATACCTTATACTACAATTTTTTTAAAAAAAATATGAATGCCAAATTTCTTCACCTAAACTACAAACTCTTTGGGTTTATAGTTTTTTACATTTTTCATGCTCACACTCCCAAATATGATGACTTCCTAAACATCTATCTAGTAGTTGCGAGTCAATTTTTTTTAACAATGAGTAAAATGTTCATACTAGTTGTAATTATTTAAGTTCCATTTGTCTCAAAAGATAAAATTGATATAATTAAATGATAACAGTTATTTGTTCAGTATTTTAGTTTAAGAAATATTTTCTTTCACATTATCTCTGTTTTTTTTAATATATTTTTTATTGTTGATAGTATTACAGATATCTCCCATCTTTTCCCTTTTTTAATCCTCTCCTCCCAGACCTTAGTCCCCCGCAGGTCTTCACTACCTTATTGCCCATGTCCGTGGGAAATGCATATATAAGTATATAAGTTATTTGGTTTTATCTCTTCTTGTCTCCTCCACCCCACATCGAGGTATGTCCATACCTCCCTGCTTCGGGTCTTATTTTGTTGGTCAATTCATTTTGTTCATTAGATTCCCCAAATAAGTGAGATCATGTGACATATGGCTTTCTCATATTGACTAATTTCATTTAGCGTAATATTTTCTAGGTCCAGCCATGCTGCCCCAAAGAGTAAGAGATCCCTCTTTTTTACAGCTGCATAGTATTCCATAGTGTAAATGTCCCACAGCTTTTGTATCCATTCATCTACTGATGGGCACTTGGGCTGTTTCCAAATCTTAGCTATTGTAAATAACACCGCTATGAACATAGGAGTGCATATATTCTTTCTAATTGGTGTTTTGGAGTTTTTAGGATATGTTCCCAGAAGCGTGGTCAAACAGAAGTTCCATTTTTAATTTTTTGAGGAAACTCCATACTGTTTTCCATAGTGACTGTACCAATCATGACTCAGTTACTTATATATACTGTTTTCCATAGTGACTGTGCCAATAATGACTCAGTTACTTATACAGATGGAGGCAAACACTCAAGTTCGAGACTTAATGCAAAGGCATAGCATGTTATTTGGAATGTAACTAACCACTAGAGCTAACACTTAACCCCCAGGAACTTCAGTTGTTAGATACCTACAAACCTGAGTTGATTTAATTGCAGGTTAACTGTATTTTCTGAAAACAGAAAAGGTAAAACTAACCAGCTTTATGAATAATAGATACATCTTTAAAATAACACTTATTCAAGAAAAAATATAGACATTTGATCCTCATTATCCACTGCGATTATGTTCCAAGAAGTTGCTGCAAACACTGAATTAACAAATACTGAATCATTGCTGCTAGAAGAAATACAGGGTTAGATTCCTGCAACCCTTGGCCACAGTTTGTACACAAAAACCTTGTTTTATGAGTGTTTTGTTTAAAGACACTCACTTAATCCATATTGTGGATTCATTAACATTGAACTCACAGTCAATAGCACTATCGCTCATGCCTAAACAAAGCTTATCTAACACGTATATTTTCAGTAAGGCCCATCAGCAGCTTCTGTAATTAGGAACAGTAGACAACACTTCAACACTCTGTTTGGGAACAATTTTAAACAACTTCCCCAACAAAAAGCACAAAAATGCAAAAAAAAGAACATTAAATCACAAGAAATACACTTGTTTAGAGTCTGAAAGCTGAAACAAGATAGCAAGATGTCTCATTGTTTGATCTTATCTGGGAAAATGCATGTTGAGGAGTCATATTTCTCACCTCTTTGTACATATACATGTCTTCACATCACTGGGAGTGTATCACGAGTGTCAATTTGTGGGTTACAAATAGATTTTAGTCAGCAGGCAAATTCTAGGCAAACTAAGGCTTCATAGAAATTTGTATTTAGGGAACTAAAACATTCTTTACATCTCTGTGTTGCATACCACCACTGTTATACTTTTCTACTGAACTAGTTCTATAAATTCTATTAGAAAAACAAACAAAAAAACACCAGTACTCTTTTCTCCATGGGGCAGTAGTACACTACCACAATATTATTGCTTCTCACTCTTTGAATCTCATCCAAAGAATAAGCTTACATAAAGCTTAAAATTACGTACCTCACCTTGGCCTGTGTGGCTCAGTTGGTTGAGCATCATCCCATGTACCTAAAGGTCAGGGTTTTGATTCCAGATTTGAGCTCTAATATCCTAAGTATCAATACATTTTATATTTGTATACCTAGACATCTATAATCCTAGTTTTGTTTTCCTAAATTCTTACCTGAACTGCACTGTGAAATATAAAGTGCAATTATTTTGCTAAGCTAGTTTTTTTCCTATGACACATAGGAACAGTTTCTTGAACTCCTCCTCCTCCTCCTCCGCCTCTTCCTCCTCCTCCTCCTCCTTCTTCCTCTACTCCTCCTTCTCCTTCTTCCTCTCCTTCTTCCTCTCCTCCTCCTCCTTCTTCCTCTCCTTCTTCCTCTCCTCCTCCTCCTCCTCCTCCTCCTTCATTTTCTTTGTGTTTTTCATTTTTTCCCCTGAAAATTGTTTTCCCCTCCAACTCATCCTTCATAATCTTTATAACATCTACAACAAAACAATACCAACAGCTCTCATAACTATTTGAAACTTTATTGTTTGTACAATAATAAGCCCTCTCTTGATTATCTTCAACAGAACCCTGTCATTTGTTGATAACCTCTCATTCATTCAACTTGTCTTTAATACCAGTGCTCAAGATGTCAACACATGACTTCAATTCATCTGAGTGTAATAAGAAGTTAGTTTTTAAAAAATTAAATTACAGTTGATATACAATGTTGTTTTAGTTACAGGTATACACATCTGTCACTAGACAGTTATATAACTTATGAAGTGATCACCTCGATAAATCTAGTACCCATCTGACACCATATATGGTTATTACAATGTTATTGACTATATTCTCTATGCTGTACTTTACATCCCCATAACTATTCTGTAATTACCAGTTTGTGCTTCTATATCCCTTCACCTTTTCACCCATCCCTCCAACCCTGTCTCTCTGGCAACCATCAAGCCAACATGTTCTCTGTATCTATGAGTCTGTTTCTGTTCAGCTTGCTTGTTTATTTTGTTATAACTTTTAAATTGCTGCATGTTGCTTTGCTGTTTCAAAGTTGCATTGCTTCCTATGAATCAAGTGAAGATTTCCCAATGAACCGTAGACCCTTTTTATCCATCTCAATTTTAAATTGTCTATCATATTATTGTCTAGATTCATTTTTCTACAAAAATACACACATTTTTCTGTGCCTATATTGAAATTACCTCTTTATTCCAACTGCTTTAACACAAAACCTCTCTGAATTCGCACCTCTAAATTTGGACTGAACCTTCAGCTATTATTTGAAAAAGTATTAAGAACCTGCTACCCTACCACCAGGAGTGAATGTTACCCTCCTTATCTACCTAATCGCACTGTCATCTCATCCCATTTGTTGAAATGGGATTCATTTTGATCATAACTGCAAGCCTTTTAATTGATGCTTATATAACGCTTCTATAAATTTTCAAACTATTTTATCTCTTATGATTACCTCTGAGACATAGAAAGAGTACATGAACCTCAGTGAACTTTGTTCTGTAAAACCTCCAGGTTATTGACAAATACTCTCATCTAAAATGTACAAATTAGCCGAAACCGGTTTGGCTCAGTGGATAGAGCGTTGGCCTGGGGACTGAAAGGTCCCAGGTTCGATTCCGGTCAAGGGCATGTACCTGGGTTGCGGGCACATCCCCAGTGGGAGATGTGCAGGAGGCAGCTGATCGATGTTTCTCTCTCATTGATGTTTCTAACTCTCTATCTCTCTCCCTTCCTCTCTGTAAAAAATCAATAAAATATATTTCAAAAAAAATAAAATAAATAAAATAAAATGTACAAATTATTCTGGTGTGTGTGGACAGCAAAATATATTAGTATTTTATAGTATTGTGTCATGAGAGGAAACAGAGTCTTTTGAAATATCATCTTATTAATCAGTCAATCTTTCCTCTCAATAATTATATCTTTTAATTCTAAAATTATTGGAAATGGTATTTTCAGGTAACATAAAGTAAAATTAATTCAATGAAAAATATGACATTTGAAAATAATAGATTTTTTTGTATTGAATTCAATTCTCTCACTACTCTTGGAAGCTAATTAACTGCTACTATTATTTTAAAATTTGACTTCTAGTTTTTAATGGTTTAAATTTGAGACAATTAGAAAGAGCATGATAATGACTAATTAGAATGTGAACAGCACTATGCTTAAAGCACAAGTAATGAATGAGAAATGTATTTAAGTTTTTTAATGTTTGGAATCATATGGGTATTTGAGAAATGGAATTACTATTTTCAATAGCAATTTTGTTCATATGAAAAATTTTAATGGAATTTCAGCTCATAATGTCCAAATTTGTTCAAATATTTTAAAATCTATGTTCTTTAAACATGTGAATTTAAAGCTGAGTTATTTATAAAATGGAACATTTGAGGTTATGTTAACATATGTATCTCATCTCATGTTTGAAATATATGAGACCGTAGGCTAGTTCATTATGCACCGGTTGGTTGGCATTGGTGGAGTTACTCAATGAATATCCTGAAATACATTTATCTAAAATAAAAATTCTGACTATTTACTTACCCTTTACCCAAATGATTTTAGGCTAAGGTTGTATTTGGAGCAGTATATTTATTTAGAGAGATACTTTGGTAATTTTATAATACAATGAATACTGAAAACATTTTGGATTAATTATTATTTCTTATTAATGAGGATGATTTGGGTCTGCAGGTAGGTTGTGATCTCTATTTTGTCATTAATTCATCTTAAATTTTTTTTTAAATTATATAAATTCCTATTAATTCCTGGCCAAAAGCAAACTTATTGGAAGAATGGATGCTAAATTGTTCAAGTACCTCAGTTATTTCTAATTTAGGATCGCTTTACTCTCTAACTTTTCTCATGTGATATCTCTAACTTTCTAACTACCGTCAAGGTCATAATATGCCACTACAATTATCTGTCCTAGAAAAAAAAAAGTGAGACTCCAAACTCTAGATAATATGGTCTGTATAGAAAAAAATAGACCATTTATAAAATCTTTATAGCACATTATGATAGTTCATGAAAACATTTGCTAAAACCTGTTTTAAAAAGCAGTATGTGCAAATACACTTTAATTATACCATAAGATTAGTTTTAGTTTGTCCAGATGTGAATCTCAAAATTAAGAAGAGTATTTTCTTTTTTTAAAAATATACTTTATTGATTTTTTGCAGAGAGGAAGGGAGAGGGATAGAGAGTCAGAAACATCGATGAGAGAGAAACATCGACCAGCTGCCTCCTGCACACCCCCCACTGGGGATGTGCCTGCAACCAAGGTACATGCCCTTGACAGGAACGAACCCGGGACCTTTCAGTCTGCAGGCCGACACTCTATCCACTGAGCCAAACCAGTTACGGCAGAAGAGTATTTTCTGAATTGGCTAGATAACATTGGGTTTCATACCCCATTTCACTTTGAAAATTGGCCAAATTCCCTAAGTGTTTGAACATGAAGATTTTGAATCAACCTAAAAACAATGAAAAACAAAATTTGCACTACAAAACAAACTAAGAAATGATGACACCATCACCTTATTTTATTTCTTACCAAATGCTAGTTGAAAGAAAAAAAAAAGATGGTAATAAAGAGATTTTCCCATGAAGGGATTAAGCAAAGTAATAATAATATCTCATAGACTGAGAAAACAATATTGTGACTACCTGAGAGAAAGAGTGTGTGTGGGGGCGGGAGGGGGGGGTGTGGAGAGTAGAAGAGGATATGAATGGATAAATGGTGATGGAAGGAGATTTAACTTTGAATGGTGAACACACAATACAACATACAGATGATGTATTACAGAACTGTACGTCTAAAACCTATATAATGTCATTAACCAATGTCACCCAAAAAATTAAATAAAAATTAAAATATATATTTAATTTTTAAAACCTAATGAAATTAATGACATAGCTAAATCAATAAAAGCTATCCACTATAAAATGAACAACGAGATTTCTATTCTATAACCATGGTCAAGAGCAATAACAGGCTTACTAGAGGCTACTACGTTTTCTCGGAAGCCTAAATATTTGGATTTCTACATAGATGGCTCTCTGCTTTATTAGAAATTTGAGGTGCATATACTTAGAAATTTTGAAGCCATGGTATATTGGAGATAACTTATAGGGTGGGACAAATGTATGTTTACAGTTGTTCGTATGGAAAATAATACAATAATAAATAAATAATAATGCAAGAATACACTCTGTATTTTTCACACTCACAACTGTAAACTTCCTTTTGCCCCACCCTGTATATGTAACACTCTGTCTACCCAGTCTCACTGTTGTAATGAACAAAGGAAATCAGATTGATAAGTTGGGCAGACAGGTTTATTTCACATCTCAGCATCAAGCCTTGGAAATTATAGGACTAAAACCTAGCAGTATATCAGAGCAGTTCTAGAAAAAAAGAAGGGAGCAAGAGTTAATATAAATATTAACAGGATCCATGAATAAAGTTAATGACATCTACTAGAAAAATTAAAATTATTCAAAGTTACTCATGAGTCAAGAAAAAAATCTGAATATCATCAGAACCATTAAAAAAATTGAAAATGTAGTTTAAGTTTTGTCCAAAATATAAATTAGTTTACAAAGTTTATATAACTAAGTTTTACAAAACATTAATGGAATAGAAAATGCTCATGTTATATTATCTCTTCCAGAAAAACAAAGGAAGCTACTTCAATGCAAGGCATGCTTAACGACTCACAACCAAATCACCAACTTTCTATACACAGTTTTACCATCAATGAGTAAAAATTTCCATTCCATACTTACCCACAAACACTTAGAGTTATCATCCTATATAATAAATAGCTAATATACAAATAGTCATCGCGCCCTCGTGCCCTCGCGCCGGGGCTGGGGGACCTGAGGCTGTGCCTCCTGCCCTGCGGAGCTTGACAGGGGTGGGGCCGGCCGAGTCTGGGTCTAGTGCAATTTCAAGGTGCATGCGGGTGGGTGGGGACTTGACTCTGGGTCCCACAGTGCACCTCAGACTCTGAAAGGAGGGAGATTTTCATATACATTTTACTAATTTTTTTCATCTCTGACACTTCTATTATAGAGAAAGGGCAAATAGCAATATTAAAATATTTCCTCTAATTAATTCCCTTTTAATGTGCACGAATTTCATGCACTGGGCCACAAGTATTTATTAATCTACTAGAGGCCCGGTGCACGACATTTGTGCATGGGGGGGTGGTGTCCCTCAGCCCAGTATGCACCCTCTCCAATCTGGGAACCCTCGGGGGATGTCTGACTGCCAGTTTAGGCTTGATCCCCTAGGGGATATCACATGAGATATTTATGCCCACAGGGATTGGGCCTAAACCAGCAGTGGGACATCCCTCTTGTAATCCAGGACCACTGGCTCTTAACCATTCACCTGTCTGCCTGCCTAATGCCCCCAAATGCCCTCCCCTGCCAGCCTGGTTTCCCCTAACACCCTGCCAGCCTGATCTCACCCTTAACTGCCTTTGCCTCAGCCCCACCACCATGGCTCTGTCTAGAAGGAAGTTGGATGTCCGGAAGATGGTCGGTTAACCCGGTCTAATTAGCATATTACCCTTTTTATAGTATAGATTACAAAAAGAATGTAAATGTTATTTAAGAATGTCTTATATGGTAAGACATATGAACTAATTTGTATTGAACAGAAATTTTAATATAACACCTTTGGATTAGGGGTCACAAAGAGGCAAGGAGTTGTAAGCATATTTATATGAAAAACATTTTAATTTATATTTCCTGAATTACCAGTCAGATTTAGCATCTTTTTATATGTTTTTTTGTGTGTGATTAATTTATAAAATTGATAAATCTTGAATACAATGATATATATAATATTAGAAGTCTAGTGCATGGATTCATGCACCAGTGGGGTCCCTAGGCCTGGCCTGTGGGGATCAGGCTGCAACTGGCTCTTTGACACCTCCCAGGGGGTCCTGGATTGCAAGAGGGCACAGACCAGGCCAAGTGACCCCACCAGTGCACAATCAGGACTGGGGAGGGACTGCGGGAGGGCTCCAGGATGTGTCCGGCCCATCTCACCCAGTCTCAATAGGTCAGACCCCAGCAGCAAGCTAACATACCAGTTGGAGCGTCTACCCCCTGGTGGTCAGTGCGCTTCATAGCAACTGGTCGAATGGTTGAAGGAACGGTCAGACACTTAGCATATTAGGCTTTTATTACATAGGATGGTTCATGGATACATAAAGTATATTTTTTGACTAGTTACAAAATATATATTGCAATGATCTTCACCAAATTCTGCACCATAACTATCTACTGGGAGGGTTCAAGCAGGAGTGAGCTTTAGCTATAACTAAGAAGATTAGATTTTTATTCACAAATATTCACTCCCCTGTCAGCCTGACATCTATGAAAAGTGTAAATTCCCAATCCAATTGATTTTGGGCAGGGCCATGTGATTTATTTTTAGCAGAACATAGACACAAGTGAAAGGATTTCAGTCCTTAAGGGAAATCCCATATTTGTACTCATCTCTCCATTAACTTTCATTTCCATGAAAAGTGATGTTCCAAGTAACTACTGTCACTCAACCCAAGCTCCGAATTGGTACAGGTGAAGTAGACCTGAAATCAGTGGCAGCATTTTAGCAGAACTGACTAAGCCATCTCTTAGACGTGCAAGAAATCCATATTATTTAAAACTAGAGGCCCGATGCACGAAAATTTATGCAAGAGTAGGCCTTCCTTCCCCTGGCTGCTGGCACTGGCTTCCCTCCAGCACCCAGGACCCAGGCTCCCCTCCTCTGCCACCGGCAGGCACCTGGGACCTGGGATTCCCTCCTCTGGCCACCCGCAGGCACCCGGGACCTGGGCTGGCTTTCTTGGGCCACCCGCAGGCACCTGGGACCCAGGCTGGCTTCCCTCCAGCCCCAGCTTCATCAGGAAGGACGTCCGGTCTAATTAGCATATTACCCTTTTATTATTATAGATAGATAGTGTTACAAATAAAAATATATGACAAATATCATGAACAGATATATCATAAAAGATAAAATATAACTAAGCACCATAAGAAAGCTGTTCAAGCCCTAAGCGGTTTGTCTCAGTGGATAGAGCGTCGGCCTGCGGACTGAAAGGTCCCAGGTTCGATTCCGATTCTGGTCAAGGGTGTGTACATTGGTTGCGGGCACATCTCCAGTGGGAGGTGTGCAGGAGGCAGCTGATCGATGTTTCTTTCTCATTGATGTTTCTAACTCTCTATCCCTCTCCCTTCCTCTCTGTAAAAAATGAATAAAATATATATTTTTTAAAAAAGAAAGCTGTTCAACTATGTTAATAAAAGATCAGGGAAATCATAATTAAAATAACTTGACATTTTTCTCTTACCAGGTTGATAAAATTAATAGCTTAATTGCATGTAGTGTTAGTAAGAGTATGAGAAATAGAATAACACATGCCTTTTCTGGAATGTTCATTATTGCAGCCTTTTTGGAACACAATTTGACAACATTTGTTAACATAAAAATGCACACATATTGAGCCCCTGAGTGTCCACTTCTAGGAATCTCTCTTAGGAAAATAAATGAAGAGCCGTGCACAACTCTATTAAGTAGCAGTATTGGAAGAACATCAGCTTTCCTGTCACCTTGTTAAACAATGTTGAAAACTGGCAAAAATAACCTTAATACTTGCCCCAGGAAGATAAGACTTAGAATCAATTACAATAGCTTATTTATAAAGAAAGCAGATTTTGATACAGCATAAATGCTCAGATCTACATGAAAAAGGGAGAGCATTAGAGAAGGAATAAATGAAGGTCAAATAAAATATTGTATTTTACTTATTCTTTGATCTAACAGATAATTTGCTCAAAATAATAATAGCAACAATGTACTGTGTGATTATAGCTTATGGATAAGTGATATGAATAGCAGTGTTACAAAAGATGGAAAGGTGGAATTGGGAATACTCTGCTTTAAGGTATTTGCACAACACATTAAGTAGTATAATGTTATTTGATAATGGACCTGAATAAATTATAATTGTACTAGAGGCCCAGTGCACAAAATTCATGCATGGGTAGGGTCCCTAGGCCTAGCAGGCGATCATGGCTGATTGGGGCCTTCCTTCTCCCAGCTGCCAGCTGTTGACTGGGGCCTTTGTTTCGCGCCACCCTTTGGTGGTCAGCACACATCAGAGCAAGCAGTCAAACTCCCAGTCAGTCGAACTCCTGAGGGGACAATTTACATAAAAGCCTTTCATTATATGGGATATTGCAAACTCAAGCATAACTACTCAAACATTTTAAATAGAAGTGTAATTGATATCATAAGAGTGGAGACAAAATGGAATCATATGTAATGCTCAACTAAAACCAGAGAAAGCAAAAGAGAGAGGAAGACCAAAAAAAAAAAAAAAAAAAGAAAAGAAAAGAAAAAAAAGAAAGAAACAAAAGAATGAATAGAAAACAATAACAAATAAGATTGATAGCCAAATACCAAATATATCAAAATCACCTTAAATATTTAAATGCATAAAGGAAAGAGATTGTCCTAAGGAATAAAACAACAACAACCAAGTGTATATTGTGTACAACAAACCTATTTTAAAGACACAATTATTTGAAAACTGAAGGGATGGAGAAAGATATACCATGTTAACACTAATTAAGAGAAAGAGACCAGCTATATTAATTTTAGACAAAGCAGCCTTCAGAACAAGAAAGGTCATCAGTGGTTTCTAGAAGTTCACAAGGAGAAAAGGAGGGTTAAATAGGTGGAACACAAAATATTTTGGGCTGTGACAATATTCTGTATGATACTCTAGCATGGATACATCATATCATGCATTTGTCAAAGTTCACAGAACTATAGAACACAAGAAAAGGGAACCCTTATGTAAATTAAGGACTTTTGTTGATAAGAATGTAAAAATATTGGCTCATTAATTGTAACAAATGCACCACACTAATGCATGGTGTTAACAGTTAGGGACATTTTATGGGGGAGGGGTCAAAGACATATACTAGTATGTGAGCTCTGTACTCCAGACTGGAATCAGGCTTCTCCACCTGCCCCAGAGCTTGTACATATGAGATCAATTTTTATTTCAGAGTAGTTAGGGAAAACAGTTTTCTAGAATCTGCTGGACTTCCCTCCCCCAGCCAATTGATATCCTGGTTGCTAAAAATCTATTTACCTTTGAGATGGAGTGCTCTGTAGGCTTCTGAGTGGTCAGTTGCGGCCCAGAGGCACTCCGAAGCAGAGCTATGAGCTCAGCCAGTCATTGGGGCCTGCTGCTTGCCTCCACCTTCACCTTCCAGGTGGTCCGGGAGCACCTGTGCGGGGCTCTGCTGGTGATTTCTGAGAGCATGAGACATTTTTCACAATTCCCTGAATTTTCATGGAAGATCTCCGTATGTGCTGAGGTGGTGGTGTTTTTTTTATAGTAAACGGACAGCACTCTAAGGTTTATAAAGGCGCTAGGCAAAAGGTGTTCTGCCTGCGATGAAATCTGTGAAAGACGTAGTGAGAATATTGGTCCAATAACACAAGCCGATGTCAGGTTGCTTGGGGCAGAGGCTAGTCCTCCCATGTTATAATCTCATGCTTGCAGGTGTGGAATGCACACCTGAGCAGGTTGTCACTTCAGGTTGCCTCACTGGAAAAGGCAGGGGAGAGACAGTCTCCTAAACTTTCCCAGCTGACTGGTGAAAACCCTATCTGAAAAGCATCAGACATCAATGGAGAAAAACTTCAGATGAAAACAAATTATCTCAAAGGAAACACATATTTTTCAGAAAATCCACAACTGCTCCATGATAAATGATTAAATGGAAGCAGAGAGACCAGGGAAAGGAGGAGAAACAAAGGCTGGAGCATTTGAATGTACAAACAGAGAATATCAGCCATGTATTATCAGTGACTAAAAACCTGCTCCAGATGCAAACCAAGATGGCGGCATAGGTAAACACCGGAGTTTGCTGCCTCGAACAACCACTTCAAAAATACAACTAAAAGACGGAACGGACATCATCCAGAACCACAGGAAGGCTGGCTGAGTGGAAATTATACAACTAGAAGGAAAGAGAAAAGCATACCGAAACTCAGAGGAGGTGCAGTGCGGAAGTAAAATACTAAGGTGCGGAGTGCATGCGGAGCGGGCTGCCGGCTGAGGGCCCGGTTGTCTTTTGCAATCAGGAGGGAGTCTCAGGCTCTGAGCTCCAGTTCCGGGCGAGTCTCTGAGGACCCAGACTCATACGGAAGAAGCGGGACTGTCTGGCATCAGTTGGAACTCGAGGGCAGCTTTCTCTCAGAGTTGCTTGCAGCGATTACCGGGACATTGAGAAGCAGAGCCTCTGAAGGCAGGACTGAGAGCAGCCATAACTGCTAGCCCTGCCCTGTTGATCCCGTGGGACCCGCTCCGCCCAAGCCCTGCAGGCAGGCTTTTGCTGGATAGCCTAAGGCAGAGGCTAGATTAGCACCTCCCTAGAGATCCAGGAGCCGGTGTACCCTGAGGTCAGAGTGGGACCATCCAGTTTGCAGCTCCGTGGAACCATAAAGGACATACTCAGGGGGCAGACTCAGTGAGCACCAAAGCCCCATTGAAGCAAGTCTTTCCCTGGAGGGGTGTCTCCAGCACAGAAGTTCTCCCACTGCAGACACAGCTGATTCTCACAGCCAATTGACCTGGAGGTCAATTCCTCCCAGTGATACCTACAACAATCAAGGCTTAACTACAACAAGACTGTGCACACAGCCCACAAAGGGATGCACCAAGAGTGTCCACCTCAGATAATTAGGGAGGCTGAGCCACTGGGCCCTATAGGACACCTAGCACACAAAGCCACTCTATCAACACAGGGAAGCATAAAAAATGCAGAGACAAAGAAACAGGACACAAATGACAGAAATGGAGGAAAGCAAACTACTGGATATAGAGTTCAAAACCACACTTTTAAGGTTTTTCAATAATTTTCTAGAAACTGCCAATGAGACCTACAAGAAATCTAATGAGAACCTCGAGGTTGTGATAAAGGACCAACTAGAAATTAAGCATACACTGACTGAAATAAAGAATATTATACAGAATCCCAACAGCAGACTAGAGGATTGCAAGAATCAAGTCAAAGATTTGAAATACGAAGAAGAAAAAAACACCCAACCGGAAAAGCAAAATGAAAAAAGAATCCAAAAATACGAAGATAGTGTAAGGAGCCTCTGGGACAGCTTCAAGCGTAACAACATCCGAATTATAGGGGTGCCAGAAGAAGAGAGAGAGCAAGACATTGAAAACCTATTTGAAGAAATAATGACAGAAAACTTCCCCTACCTGGTGAAAGAAATAGACTTACAAGTCCATGAAGCGCAGAGAACCCCAAACAAAAGAAATCCAAAGAGGACCACACCAAGACACATCATAATTAAAATGCCAAGAGCAAAAGACAAAGAGAGAATCTTAAAAGCAGCAAGAGAAAGAAAGTCAGTTACCTACAAGGGTGTACCTATACGACTGTCAGCTGATTTCTCAACAGAAACTTTGCAGGCCAAAAGGGAGTGGCAAAAAATATTCAAAGTGATGAATGCCAACAACCTACAACCAAGATTACTTTATCCAGCAAAGCTATCATTCAGAATTGAAGGTCAGATAAAGAGCTTCACAGATAAGAAAAAGCTAAAGGAGTTCATCACCACCAAACCAGTATTTTATGAAATGCTGAAAGGTATCCTTTAAGAAGAGGAAGAAGAAGAAAAAGGTAAAGATACAAATTATGAGCAGAAAGATGGCGGCATAGGTTAACACAGGAGTTTCCTGCCTCGAACAACCACTTCAAAAATACAACTAAAAGACGGAACGGACATCATCCAGAACCACAGGAAGGCTGGCTAGGTGGAAGTTCTACAACTAGGAGGAACCGAGAATCAGAGGAGGCGCAGTGCTGAAGTAAAATACTAAGGTGCGGAGTGCGTGCGGCGCGGGCTGGTGGCTGAGGGCGCGGTTGACTGTTTCAATCCGGAGGGAGCCTCAGACTCTGAGCTCCAGATCCGGGCGAGTCCCTAGGGACCCAGACTTAAACAGGAGAAGCAGGACTGTCTGGCTACGGTCCCTCCGAGGTTTGCAGCTGTTGCTGGGACAGAGAGGCAGAGCCCCTGGGGACGGACTGAGAGCAGCCATAACTGCTCCCTCCTCCGCCCTGTTGATCCCGTGGGACCCGCCCCGCCCAAGCCCTGCCCAGAGGCATTTGCCGGATAGCCTCAGGCAAAGGCTAGATTAGCACAGCCAGTCGGCCTGGAGGTCAAATCCCTCTAGTATTAACTACAACAATCAAGGCTTAACTACAACAAGACTGCGCACAAAGACCACTAGGGGGTGCACCAAGAAAGCGTAAAAAATGCGGAGACAAAGAAACAGGACAAAACTATCAAGGGAGGATATTGAGTTCAGAACCACACTTTTGAGGTCTCTCAAGAGGCTTCTAGAGGCTGTCGATAAACTTGATGAGATGTACAGGAAATCTAATGAGACCCTCGATTGTGTGATAAAGGACCAACTAGAAAGTAAGCATACACTGACTGAAATAAAGAATATTATACAGACTCCCAACAGCAGACCAGAGGAGCGCAAGAATCAAGTCAAAGATTTGAAATGCGAGGAAGCAAAAAACACCCAACCGGAAAAGCAAAATGAAAAAAGAATCCGAAAGTGTGAAGATAGTGTAAGGAGCCTCTGGGACAGCTTCAAGCGTACCAACATCAGAATAATAGGGGTGCCAGAAGATGAGAGAGAGCAAGATATTGAAAACCTATTTGAAGAAATAATGGCAGAAAACTTCCCCTACTTGGTGAAAGAAATAGATTTACAAGTCCAGGAAGCGCAGAGAACCCCAAACAAAAGGAATCCAAAGAGGACCACACCAAGACACATCATAATTAAAATGCCAAGAGCAAAAGACAAAGAGAGAATCTTAAAAGCAGCAAGAGAAAGAAACTCAGTTACCTACAAGGGAATACCCATACGACTGTCAGCTGATTTCTCAACAGAAACTTTGCAGGCCAGAAGGGAGTGGCAAGAAATATTCAAAGTGATGAATACCAAGAACCTACAACCAAGATTACTTTATCCAGCAAAGCTATCATTCAGAATTGAAGGTCAGATAAAGAGCTTCACAGATAAGGAAAAGCTAAAGGAGTTCATCACCACCAAACCAGTATTATATGAAATGCTGAAAAGTATCCTTTAAGAAGAGGAAGAAGAAGAAAAAGGTAAAGATACAAATTATGAACAACAAGTGAATCTAAGAATCAAGTGAATAAATAATCTGATGAACAGAATGAACTGGTGATTATAATAGAATCAGGGACATAGAAAGGGAATGGACTGACTATGCTTGGGGGGGGGAAGGGGTGTGGGAAATTCGGGAAGAGACTGGACAAAAATCATGCACCTATGGATGAGGACAGTGGGTGGGGAGTGAGGGCGGAGGGTGGGGTGGGAACTGGGAGGAGGGAAGTTATGGGGGGAAAAAAGAGGAACAAATGTAATAATCTGAACAATAAAGATTTAATTATTTAAAAAAAAAAGATACAAATTATCAACAACAAATACACATCTAGCAACAAGTGAATCTGAAAATCAAGTGAATAATCTGATGAACAGAATGAACTGGTAATTATAATAGAATCAGGGGCATAGAAAGGAAGTGGACTGACTATTCTTGGGGGGGAAATGGGTGAGGGGGATGCAGGAAGAGACTGGACAAAAATCGTGCACCTATGGATGAGGACAGTGGGTGGGGAGTGAGAGAGGAGGGTAGGGTGGGAACTGGGTGGAGGGGAGTTATGGGGGGGAAAAAAGAGGAACAACTGTAATAATCTGAACAATAAAGATTTAATTAATCAAAAATAATCAATAAAAATATTTTTAAAATAAAAAATAAAAATAAAATAAAAACCTGCTCCAGCCCATCCCTTCCCCTGATTTCCTTAGAGATTACTTAGCTCACATGAAGTGGCAGGTCGAACAAGGCAGGGAAGCAGAAAACAGTGGTCACCTCGTCCTTTGGTCACCAGTTGATCTGAAGGGTGTCCCTGATGATGCCAACTTCAATGTGTTTCTTCAAAGTAGAGAAGAGGAGCATCAAGAAGTAGCCAGACAATTGAGGGAAGAAAAGCAAGTGAATGAAGAGCTTACAGCACAGATAACTCATTTCCAAATCAAAGAGGTATATTACTTAAAATGAAAAAAGTCACCATATGATTTTCCCAAGATTTTCTGGTGACTCAATTGGTCCCCAAGGTAAATTCAAATTGCTTACATGGTGCATAAGGCCCTTCAAATTCTAGCTCTAATTTACCTTGTCTTCAGTGACTGCTTTAATATTCCTACAGTTATAGTTTAGTCTCAGAAATCCCCTAGTGATCAACTTATTGTGCTAACCATTTCCTAATATATACATATATCAAATCATTATGTTCTACATTCTATTTTAATATAATTGTATATGTCAATTATATCTCAATAAGACTTGAAAAATTGTTAATCATGCATTAGAGTTAGTAATTAGCAGAATTAAATATAGTCCTTAATGTCCTCTGATCTGTATTATTTTCTTAAACCCATCTGTCTTTGCAGAGGTATTTCATGGCATTACTTGGATTAAAATATCAAATAAAGTTGTGAATGAGATTTGTAAAGTCTAAAGCCACGAATTATTATTTTAAAAAACAAATTGCACAAACAAAACCATTCACTGCCTTTGAAGATAGCTGTTACTCATAATAATCATATTAGACTACACTTGGTTGATATTTATAAAAGTTGTATAAAAAAGAGTTCTATTTTAAGCCTCATAGCTTAATGATTGAAATGTTATTTTTTCTTGTTCTGACTCAAGACCAGATAAAATATGCTGCTTAGTTTTATTGAAAAAATTATATCCTTCTTAGCTTTTGTAAAATATCCTATGATTTCTAGAAAGGTAATCACTAAAGCAAAATGGATCAATTTGCCAAAAATTAAATGAAGCAACACACAATCTAACCATCCGGGCAGAATGATATTTCGCCTGCCTAAACTCCTCCTGACATTTTCATTGGCTAAAGAATTACTTTTTACTTCATGAATTAAAGTTGCTTAGTGCTTCAGTAAAACCAGCTGCTGAGTCTCCTTCCTGAAGTAACTCGTTGAAAATTATAAATAAAGCATTATTTGAAAGTATTTCATATATGCATTTGTAAACTATTGGGAAGTTTTAGAGAAAAAAGTAGGCATTTTGTATATATTTAAAAATGCCATGTACTATACATACTGTTTCTTGTCAACAACATGTTTAAAAGGAACTGGAGAAAGGCACTTCTTTCTACATAAAGAAGACCACGGAGACCACCTTCTATGAGAAAGGGGCTTAAGAACTGGAACACAGCCATTTTGACTGAGAGAAAGCTCAAATTCATGAAAGAAAATTACCAGAACAGGCAAATGCTGGCCAAAGTCTAGGCCAAGTTCCAGGCTTTTGCTCCACAGAGGCCCGAAGGTGTCAGGGGATCCCCTGGGTTATCAAGCCCCCAGGTATGTCTTATATTCAGTCAAGATATGAAATGTTTTTTAAGGATCTCATCAAACCAACAATGGTGTCATTTCTGGGGGAAAAGAATGGGATTTCAGATTATTGAAAGGGATCAATTCTCCTTTTTTTAAAAAAAAATAAGAAAATATGTAGTAATTAAGTGATTTTTTTTTCTTACAAAAATGTTTTCATTGAAAATTTTTAAACATGTTGTTTGTGCCTACATATTTGTGCCTTTGCTGACTACTTAGGATAAACCACTGTATGTACAATTTCTGAGCTAAAGATAATGCACATTTTAAAGTTTTTAAAGAATATTTTCTTTCAGAAAGCAATTTATATTCCTAGCAGCAGCTTTAAAGCCTCCTGCAGCTTTAAAAACAATGAATATTTTTATTTTTTCCTGACAATAGGCAAATATGATATCTGACTGTTTTAATTTGCATCCCTTTGATTACTTATGAGGTTAAATCCTTTCATGTTTATTGTAACTTGCCTGTTTTGTCAATTTTTCTACTGGTGTGTTTGTAGTTTTAGGTTTGATTTTAAAAGGCTCCAGGACCTTTCTGTTTAGGCAAAGTAGAATATAACAATTATAATTTGTTATTCAGCCGTAGAGAATATGTAGAGATAGTTCACAAATTTAAAATGTGTGAAAAACAGGAACACAGCAAGTCTTCCGGTAAAGAGAAATGTGTGCAGATATTGGACGTAGGAACTATAGTTATGCAAGCTTACTAAAGGAATGCAAAATGAACTTAAGGCATGAATAACAGGCTGCTTTCAAGGTTCCAGATGAATGAAGCAATGGAATCAAAAGTCTTCGCCTATATAAATACCAAGAATAACTTTGGATTTGAGAGAAGATGACTACACCCAAGCATAGATGACAGCTAGTTAGCAATGTTTTCTCTGCCAAATGTATGTGAGAATAAACAGCAAAAATGCCAAATTGCAAATACCTTAAAACTAGTAATAGGTATTGGCAAAACCTATTAAACTTTGAAAGTGAAAGGAAAGCTAGTCAAGGAAATATTCACAGGATTAACATATTCAATCTGAGTATCAGTTCCTTAAAATGCAGACAACTACTGCACAAAAGTTGGACAGCCTCCCCTGAAACGTGCATGAACAATTTTCTGACATGGTTATGGAAATTCATACAATTAAATGTATCCACTTGAGTAACCATTTTTACAGTCAAGATTGAGAACATTTCTATTATATCCATAACTTCGCTGTTCATCTGTTTCTAGTCAGTAAGACTTAAATTAACTTTCTCTAAAATTTTTATATAAAAATTGCTAGCTGGTGTAGCTCAATGGTTGAGCATTGACCTATGAGCCAGGAGATCACAGTTTGATTTCAGGTCAAGGCACCTGTATGTGTCGGGCACGATTCCCTGTAGGGGGCCTGCAGAAGGCAACGTATCAATGATTCTCTCTCATCATTGATGTTTCTATCTCTTTACCTCCCCCGTCCTCTCCGAAGTCAACATAAATATATTTTAAATTTAAAAATGTTTATATAAATGAAATCATAAAGGTTGTGTTCTTTTCTATTTGACTACTTTTGATCAATATAATGCTCTTGAGATTCATCTATGGCTTCAAGCACAATCTGTTTAAAAATCTTTTGTTTTCTTATTGAATTATTTGTGCCATTTAAAAGAAATAAATAGAGCATATAAATGTGAATCTCTTTCTGAAAACTCTATTTCACTGATGTAATCTTTATGCCAATACCAGTCTCCCTTAATTATTAATAACTAGAGGCCTGATGCACAAAATTCGTGCAAGAATAGGTCTTCCTTCCCCTGGCTGCTGGCACCTGCTTCCCTCTGGCACCCAGGACTCGGGTTTTGCTCTGGCCACCAGCAGGCACCCGGGACGTGGGCTTCCCTCTGGCACTGGCTTAGTCCAGAAGAACATCTGGAATGACGTCCAGAATGAAACCCGGTACAATTGGCATATTACCCTTTTATTATTATAGATAGCTTTATAATGATCATAGAGTTAGGGAGCATAATTTTTCAACTTTGTTCTTTTATTTAAAAAATCTGGGACTATTTCTGGTCCATTTATATATTTAGAATCATCTTGTCAATTTCTAAGGGAAAAAAACCTGTTGGATGATGATTAAGATTTCATTGAATTTATATGTACGTGCAATGAATAATTTTAATTTAAGTTTTTAATTAATAATAAACCTAGTTTATGGTTCCATTTATTCTGTCATCTTTAAAAATCCTAAGCAGTATTTTTTTAAAATATATTTTATTGATTTTTTACAGAGAGGGAGAGAGATAGAGAGCTAGAAACATCGATGAGAGAGAAACATCGATCAGCTGCCTCCTGCACATCTCCCACTGGGGATGTGCCCGCAACCCAGGTACATGCCCTTGACCGGAATCGAACCTGGGACCTTTCAGTCCACAGGCCGATGCTCTATCCACCGAGCCAAACCGGTTTTGGCAGCAGTATTTTGTTAATTTTTCCACACAATTTAAGTTAATCTTTAAATATTTAATATTTTTTATATTTTATTTTTCTATTTTTATTGATTTTATATAGAAACTAGAGGCCCAGTGCACAGAATTTGTGCATGGGAGGGGTGTCCCTCAGCCCGGCCTGCATCCTTTCGCAATCTGAGACCCTTGGGTAGGGTCCCTAGGCTTGGCTGGCGATCAGGCCTATCGGGGCTTTCCTTCCCCTAGCTGCCAGCAGCTAGCCCCCCCCCCGCCACTGCCACTGCCACTGCTTGCCATCTATGTGGTGCTGCCCCCCCCCCCCACTACCACCAGTTGCCTTCCTATGCAGGCAACAGGCATGAGGTGCAATCGCTTGGCTGCCTTAGCCTCCCCCTGCAGGGCGATCGCTGGCCGGCCCTTCATACCTGCCACAGCTTCACTGGCAGTGGCCTGGGCCTCCCTCTTTGGGGTGATTGCGGAGCCCCCTCTGCCCCCTAATCGATAGCCCAGCCGGCTAGTGGCCTAGACCTCCCTCTTTGGGGCAATCGATTGCAGAGCCCCCTCATTGATTGTGGGGTGATGGTGGGGCCCCATGACCAATCACATCTCACCTACCTTGGCTGGCCTGGCACCAGTGCGTGTCATAGCATGGTTGTCTGGAAGGTTGTCCTGACAGTCATTCTACTGTTTGGTAATTTGGTCAATTTGCATATTACGCTTTTATTATTATAGATAAATTCCCTAATAAATAAAAGATTTTCGTTCTTTTCAACAAATAAAATTCAAAGAAATTATGTTGCAGGTTCCTGGAATTTTGGGTTATTTACATTTACCAAAATTTTAAGAAATGTTTACTATATACACAAGATTTAACAGGAAGTACACAACTCATTGTTCAAATGTCTTTTGTTATTTACTAGCTGTTCACACTAGAAGAGGTAAAACACTCTTCTGTGTTGTGGTTTCTTTATAAAATAAAAATAGTGATACAGAATTTTTGGACTGGAACACACAGTGTTCCCCGGATTCTTTGTCCACCAGAGTCGAAGAATGAATCCACAGACAGAAGATGGTATAGCAAAGGTGGAGATTTATTAAAGAACAAGTACAGACTCCCACGTGGGGGGTAGGGGAGAAGGGTCCTGCCAAATTCCTGTTTCCATAGTTTATAAAGGTTGTTGTTTCTGTGTCCTGATATCCCCTCTCATTGGTCAATATTCCCTTTCAAATTGGTTACTATAGTAACTCCTGAGGCCCTCCTCCCTCATTGTCTTCCTATTCCTTCTGGGCTTTCTTCCTCCTTTATTTTGTAAATATAGACCTCTTCTCTACTCCCAGTTCCCTTATCTTATGCAAGTATAACAGTTGCCTGGCTTCCTTGTGTAATGGAAATGTACCTTCTCCCAGTGTGTAGCCCTGTGTCCCTAAACCTGTTTATATTCCCCTAAATTTCCTGTTTCAATAGGACCCACCATACAAGATGTTCTAAGGGTCTCATGAGTTAAAAGGCATAAAGTGCTTAGACATTGCCTATTTTTGGAATTGCTACATTAATACTGTGATGTAAAGAAATTTCTGAGGAGAAAAACTTAAAACAGGGAAGTACAGTACTCTCAGGTGTTGAAGACTTGGAAAGTATGTTTGAGTTGGGCTGGCTGGGTTTGCAGTTTTGTTTTGTTTTTTCTCTTTATTGTTGAAACTATGACAGAGGTCCCCTTTTCCTGCCCCCCACTGACCCCCTTCCCCACCACCAGGCCTTTACAGCACTATTGTCTGTCTTGGCTTACGCATATATGCATATCGATTCTTTGATTAATTTCCTTCCCTCACTCCCATGCCCCCTCCCCTCTGAGGTGCTTTGATGGAAGTACAGACACACCTTGATAGGAGTTTCAGCTCTAGACACCTACTCGGGAGGGATCTAAGGCTGTTAAGATTTCCCAAGCACATTTCATATACACCTGAAATAGTGCCAAAATTCTAGGGGCCAGAAAAGAAAGATATGGAGTTGGAAGGCTTTTAAGGACAAAAAATAAAAATATAGCTATTCAATTGTCAGATGGGAAGTCTCAGTTTTCTAATGGAGAACATAAATGGGTTGTTTGTTATGCTTGAACAAGCAAATAATTATGTCCTTTTTAAGAAAAGACAAAGGCATGCTGAATGATGTCTTAGATGCTAAATGCTCTGTTTGCCAATGTGAATAGGTGGTTGGAGAGAGAAATAAATGTGACAAGAGGAGAGAGGTTTGGGGCCCATTTAGCTTCAATTCTTATTGCAGATTGAAAGCTCTCTTTCAGGAGAATGCATTCCACATTTAAAAGTAGGGTAGTGCAAAGACGAAAAAGATAAAGTAATAAACAGATTGTATTCATGATACAGACCTTTGTGCTGATATTTCTCTGACTGAGAAAAACGGGAGGGAAGGGGTTATATAAAAATATAAGAGCCCTAACTGGTTTGGCTCAGTGGATAGAGCATCAGACTGTGGAATGAAAGGTCCCAGGTTCGATTCCAGTCAAGAGCATGTACCTTGGTTGTGGGCACATCCCCAGTAGGAGTTGTGCAGGAGGCAGCTGATCAATGTTTCTCTCTCATCGATGTTTCTAACTCTCTATCCCTCTCCCTTCCTCTCTGTAAAAAAATCAATAAACTATATATATATATATGCGCCAAGCGACCAAATGGTGGAACAACCAGAACAACCAGAATGATTGGTGGCTGTGATGCACACTGTGGCGGCCAACCGGCCCAATCGGGGGTGGGGCCAGCCAGCCAACTGTTCTTTACTCCTCTCCCTTGCTGCCCCCGATTGGCCCCCCCCCCTCCCCAATCACTGAAGTGTGACCTTCAGTGATTCTAAGTAAGTATACGGTCCCCAGCCTTCATAGACCAGGAACCTGAATGACAAATGATCAGGAGGAAAACTGCTCATGGCCTGGACCATCAGTCAGAGGTCCAGGAGAGGTGCCCAGCACAACCACCATCTTCCTGCGTTCTCTTTCCACTGCTTACTGCCAAAGAGGGCAGCCACATCACACCATGGCCTCTCTTTAGAGCAGTGGTTCTCAACCTTCCTAATGCTGCGACCCTTTAATACAGTTCCTCATGTTGTGATGACCCCCAATTTCATTGTTACAAATTGAACATAATTAAAGCATAGTGATTAATCACAAAAACAATATGTAATTATATATGTGTTTTCCGATGGTCTTAGGCAACCCCTGTGAAAGAATCGTTCGATCTCAAAGGGGTTGCTACCCACACGTTGAGAACCGCTGCTTTAGAGGGTTTGTCAGCAGAGAACTAAACCGCATTACCTGACTAGGGAGAGGCTTAGAAACAGAAGCTGTCAGTGTCCCTGACACTAAAGTGCCTTTGAAGCTTCAACTCATTTGAAAGCCAGCATCAAACGTGTATACACCTGCAAAGAGCTTTGACACTAATAACTCCCCCCGGCCAGCCCTGCCCCCAGTCAGCCCCCTTGACCCTGAATAGGGACAGGCGGCCGGACCCCACCAGTGCACGAATTCGTGCACCAGGCCTCTAGTATATATATATAAGAACTCATGCCAGAGAATTTTGAATAGGGTCACACAGAAAATGCAAAGTCAGGAATTTGATATGCAAAACACATATGATTTATTATAATTGAACACAGAGGAGGAAAAATACCTATCATGCATGTTGACAGGGAGGGGATCCTATATAATAAAAGCCTAATATGCAAATCGACCGAACGGCGGAACAACTGGTGGAATGATCGGTCACTATGACGCACACTGACCACCAGGGGGCAGACATTTAATGCAGAAGCTGCCCCTGGTTGGGCATAGGCCAGGCTCAGCCCCCCCTCCCCCCTGCACTAATTTCGTGCACTGGGCCTCTAGTGAAAGAATAATGTGAGGAAGTGGAACTTAAAAACCTATCTAAGAGAAACAGTGAAATCAAAGTAAGACTAGGTGATGGCATATGGCTTTTTAAAAATCTTCCTAAAATTTGGGTTTAAAGAATATATATGTGCTTCAGATAAAGATTGGTGGGAATGGGCAGGAGACGGGATAAAGTAATTCAATCTTTGAATGTAGTAGAACATAAGACTTTGGATTTATTTATAAACAATTTAAACCTGTACAGTTCCCTAGCTACTTGAATAGAAAACAGAACAAATAAATTATAGTTATAAAGAAAAAAGCACTTAAGGGGAAAGGAAGGATATGCTAATTACAATCCTATATAATAAAAGGCTAATATGCAAATTATCCCCTTGACCAGGAGTTTGACCGGGAGTTCAAACAGGAGTTTGACCAGGGGATAGGGCTGGCTGGCCAACTGCCCACAGCCTCTCCCCCCAGCCAGCCCTGCATAAATTTGTGCATCAGGCCTCTAGTTTGAGGATAAACACTCTGAGTAGCATAAAGAACCCAGAGACAAATGTTCCAGAAATAAGTTAATCCTATTTAATAAAGAGGGAATATACTAATTGACCCTCATACCGTCGCAAAGATGGCAGTGCCCACAGCCAATAAGGAGGGAATATGCTAATTGACTGTCCCACTCTCAAAGATGGTGGTGCCCACAGTCAATAAGGAGGGACTATGCTAATTGATAGCCACATCCTCAAAGATGGTGGTGCCCAGCCCCCTCCACCCCACTGGGGCAGCAGGCACCCAGCCGCTCCATGCGCCTGCCTCTGGAGTCCCCCAGTCCCCTCAGCCCCCAAGCCACCCAGGGCTGGCCCGAGGCACAGGCAAGCCTCAGATGGCGCTGCCCAGCCATGCAGGGACGCCCGAGGCTCAGGTAACCAGGGCCGGCAAGAAAAGGTGTAATGGGGCGTCGCCTTCCCCTGATCGCCAGGTCACCTCCTGCTCCTGAGGGCTCCCGGACTATGAGAGGGGGCAGGCCGGGCTGAGGGATGCCCCCCTCCAATGCATGAATTTTCATGCACCAGGCCTCTAGTTGATTAATAAAACAAAACAAAAGAGTAAAAAAGGTACAGGGAAACAAACTTTTTGCATGGAGTTAGTTATTTAAGTTTAACTAATTGATATGCAATTTCTGTAGAAACTTTGTTGGCCTGGCTCATGGGAGTTGTATGGTAAATATGTATAATATGTGTACAACTTTTAGTAAACTCAAAGGCTTTAAAAAGAGGGACAATAGTTATGAAAGTGCTCTACAATGAATATCATTATAGACACTGGGAATGTTGAATAAATATTTCCAATTCTTGTCTTATATCTTCTTATAAGTATTTAATTTCCTGCATACGGTCATTTATAAAATATAAGCGCTTCCTCATTTCAATTTCTTATATACAGCTTATATCTTCTGATAAAATTGATGGTAAAACTCATAATACATAGTCAACTCCTAATTACTAGGCAAATCTTGTTTACAGATATAGTAAGTCCTCACTTCATGGCGTCTGTAGGTTCTGTGACTTTAAATGAAACAACATGTAAAAAAAACATTTTTATCATAAGCTAATTGATATAAATAAGAGTTAAGTTCCTGCGACATCTCATCAACATTATCGATATTGAACAAAACATGCTATTCCAGTACCTGCTGTACTGAATGTTCTACCAAAAATGTCATTTTCATTACATTTTAAGAATGGTTTCTGGTTCCATACTAAACATGAATCCAGCATTTATGGCTTAAAAAAAATCCCACCCAGTATCACCATCAAACTCCTTTTTGGTTTGGCTTTGATTAAATTTTTTTTCAGAATTACTCATCACAAATTATTTTAGTCTGACATACTTTCTAAGTTTTTCATGCTAATGCTTAACATTGTATCTTTACTTTGTGCAAAACCCATTTCCTGAAATTGCACCTCGAATAATGTTTCTTTGTGTCAGTGATAATTTACATTTTCAATAGAATAATCATCAATTTGGAATATTTGTATTTTAGAAAAATATTAAAAAAATAATAAAGATCAAAGTGATTTTGTTTTTAATTGAATTTATTGGGGTGACATTGGTTAATAAAATGTTACAAGTTTCAGATATACAATTCTATAATATGTCATCTGTATATTGTATTGTGTGTGCACCACTCCAAGCCATGCTTCCTTCCATCAAAGTGATTTTAAATGTATATCAGTAACTAAGGTTCACAAAAAGGATGAGAGAAAAGGAAATATTTCGAAATAGAATCTTTGAATAATAAACTAATCACCAAGTTTTGTCCATTGAACTTCCTAAAGATATCTCTTTTCTCCCAATTTCTTTAGATATCCACTCCCATTGTCTCAGTTCAGACTACAATCATCTTTTGCCTGAACTTGTAAGGCAAAATTGTTAAGGCAATTCATAAGAACTTCTTACTACTTAATTTTCCAGTTTAATGTTGTCTTTTTTGCAACCCATTTCCATATGTTTTTTTTAAAGCAAAACAATATTTCTAAAATAATCTAATCATTACCCCCCTACTTTAAAAACTATTTAATGGCTCCAGATTACTTTTAAGACAAATTCTGATTTCTATCATCTCCAGGTCTGTTTTATTTGGGAAGGATGTTATTAGGAAAAATAATGTTATGCAATTCTGATAAGTTTCAGTTTGCTTTTTATTTCATTTGTAATTTCCAATAACTTTGAAAATCATGATAATAAATTGGTAGCATATAAAATAGTACTTTTAAAATTTTATGTAATCAATCAATAATTAATTAATGTAAGCTTATACAATTCAGTTGTTGCATAGGATATATATATATATATATATATATATATATATATATATATATATGAATTCTTTAAACCTGTACAGTTCCCAGTGTCATTAGGTTCATTCTCCATTTTCTCCTGCTCGTCCTCTACCTCCTCCTCCTCCTTTTTCTTTTTTTTTTAAATATATTTTATTGATTTTTTACAGAGAGGAAGGGAGAGGGACAGAGAGTTAGAAACATCGATGAGAGAGAAACATCGACCAGCTGCCTCCTGCACACCCCCCACTGGGGATGCGCCCGCAACCAAGGCACATGCCCTTGACCAGAATCGAACCCTGGACCCTTCAGTCCGCAGGCCGACGCTCCATCCACTGAGCCAAACAAGTCAGTGCCCTCCTCCTTCTTTTAATTGTGATAAGAACATGAGATTTACCCTCTTAAACCTTAAACTTTTTCATATGTATTATTTTCCTTTTTTAGTTTTATTGAGATACTAGTGGTCCAGTGCACGAATTTGTGCACATTGAAAGAAAATTAATTGCTAGGGAGAGGAAGCTGGGTGTTTCTACGTGACATCATTACCCAGTGCTTACAGACACAGTTTCCAGGCTGGGCTGGGCTGTGGGTCGCATTTTGTGCCATGGGGTCTCGGTAGCGTTGGCTGCGATTTGGTGGGCTGTCACTCCCGGGTGGTGGCAGGGCCTGTGTCCCACTTGGGGAAAGCCAAGTGTTGCTTTGTGGACCCTAGGTCTGTGATGTCGTTTCTCTGTGAATGGCCAGTGCGCATCAGAAAAGCTCCTGTGTTGAGCATCTGCCCCCTGGTGGTCAGTGTGCGTTATAGGGACCGGTCGGATGATCAGACACGTAGCATATTTGCCTTTTATATATATAGGTAATTGAAATACATCACTGAATGAGTTTCAGGTGTACAGCATAAATGTTTGACTAACATGGTATTTTGAAATGATTAAAGCAATAAGATTAGTTAACATTCATCATTTTTTATAGATATAATATTTTTATATAAAAAAATAAAATGTCCCCCTATGTAATGAGAACTCTTAGGATATACTCTCTTAAATATATATATGTATTAAATATATATGTATGTAATAAATATGTATTACAGATATATATATATTACCAATAGTCATCATGTTGTATATTACATTCCTAGTATTTATTTATTAAACAAATTTTTAAGTGTACAATTCAGTGTTGTTCACTCTAGGCACAGTGCTCTACAGAAGATTTCAAGAACTTATTCATCTCATATAACCAATATTTTATACCCATTGAATATCATCTTCTCATTTCTCCTCAGCCTCATCCACTGGGAAACACCATGCTACTATTTGTTTCTATGAGTTGGATTATTTTAAACATTTTTACATGTAGAATAATATAGTATTTGTTTTTCTGTAACAGGCTTATTTCACTTATATTGTCTTCGAGGTTCATTCATGTATGGCAGAATTTTTTCCTTTTTAAAACTAAATAATATTTGATTATATATACACACACCACATTTTCTTTATTTGTATGCTGATAGAAATTTAGGCTTTTTTCACATCTTGACTATTGTGAATATTGCTAAAATGAACATGAAATTGCAGATTTTTTTGTGATCCTGATTTTAATTGTTTGATTGGTGTTTCAGGCTTCTTAGGATATATTTCTAGAAGTGGAATCACTGGGTCAAATAGCAGTTCCATTTTTAATTTTTTAGGAAACTCCATACTCTTTACCATATGATTAAAAGACTTAAATGTAAGCAGTGAAACCATAAAAATCCTAAAATAATATGTAGGCAGCAAACATGTTACATAGTAGAATTTTCACAGATGCATCACTTAGGGCAAGAGAAACAAAGGAAAAAAATAAACAAATGGGACTACATCAAACTAAAAAGCTTCTGCAGAGCAAGGGAAACCAGCATCAAAATTCAAAGGGAATCCACTGTATGGGAGGACATATTTGCCAATGATACATCTGATAAAGGTTACTTTCCAAAATATATAAAGTACTCAAGAAAAGGAAGACAAACAATCCAATTTAAAAAATGGGCCGGTGGTGTTCAGTGGTTAAGCATTGACCTATCAACCAGGAGGTCTTAGTTCGATTCCCAGTCAGAGCACATGCTCAGGTTGTGGGCTCAATCCCCAGTTCTCTCTCATCATTGATGTTTCTTTCTCTCTTTCCCTCTTCCTCCCTCCTTGAAACCAATAGAAGTATATTTTTAAAAAAATTTTAAATGGGCAGAAAACCTGAGTAGACACTTCTCAAAAAGAGGACATACAAATGGCCAAGAGGCATATTTAAAAAAATGCTAAATGTCACTAATCATATGAGAGATGAAAGTTGAAATGACAATGAGGTACCACCTCATACCTGCCAGAATAGCTATCATCAATAAATCAACAAACAACAGGAAAATTTTTTTAAAACCTGTTTTGTATCACTAGCCCTGTATGAGAATAATTTCTTAATATTTCATATTAATTTGTTGTTCTATCCATAATCTGTACCAAGCTAGCCTTTTATGTAATGAAATCACAGAGTAGGAGAGTTACATGATACGTGACCAATGCTACTTAGCTGATTGATGATAAAGCAGAAATAAGAATACCAGTCACATGAAATCTTGTCCAGTGTTCTTACACCACATGACTGACCACTCTTTCATATGATGATGAAAAACTTACTTTAGTTGTAGCATATTGCAAAATTTCCCATTTTCCTGGGCCTAATTGCATAATTAGAGAGTAAAAATAAAAACAGCAGGTGCGAGAGAGAATAGAGACAGCCTACTTCAGCAGCATGCCTTGGACGGCTAGCTGAGCAGATTGTAAAAAGCTATAAAACAGTGATCAAAATGCCAATGTTGAAGTCACCAATCAGTCATAATCAATTGACTGTCAAACCAAAAACCTTGTTTAGACTTTTCAAGTTTTTTTTCTTATTTTTATGTATTAAATACCCTAAAGACAAAATTTTGAGTAAATCAGATTGCCAAGTCAAAGATTTAATATATATATATATATATATATATATATATATATATAGAGAGAGAGAGAGAGAGAGAGAGAGAGAGAGAGAGAGAGAGAGAACTCTTCTCTACCTGCAAAGCAGAAAGCGTAGGAACTATAGTCTGTGAACAAATTTCAAATTATCTGTAAAAATTTTTAAGACTTCAGCTATATGTTGATAGATAAATAATTGTGGTCATTTAATTGTAGATAGAATAATAACTGTAGCTATAATTAATTTGCAGGTAGCAAAGTTATTTATTTTTATTTTGTTTCAGAAGGGAAAAAATATGTTGATAAAATTTACGTAGAGCATAAAAGTTAATTAAGTCCAAAGTCGTTTTAAAATATGTGAAAAAGGTTTCATTAAAAGTTTTCATAAATGCGGAGTCTTATTCATTTATTTACTTAGTCAACAAAGTTCTCATGAACCTCCCATATGTTGGTCTCTATTTACATAAGATACAATAAAAAGGACTGTTCTGTCCCTAGGCACTCACATTTAATTTTAAAGCACTTCTATAACTAAATCATTACAGGAAACTGATAGCTGCTAGATTGAAATTTGGGATGGAAGTATTATAACCTATGCAGGATATAATAATTTTGCTCGGCCAGGTCAGCAAAAGCTACCTTTCCAGAGGAGACAACATTTAAATGAAGTCCTTGACCGCAGGGTTTGGTGTTCACCAGATGGATAACTGGAGAATGAGAAGTCCAGCCAATATGAGTGATTGCTCTCTCACTGTGGTGGAAATAGCATGACTCCTGGCAATAGGTAAGAAATTTGGCTTTTCTGGAACACAAGGCAAATGGAGGAGAGGAGAACAAGACTGTGCAAATGTAGAAAGGAGCTACACTGAATAGATCGTTGGAAGGCTTTGGATGACATGCTCAGGAGTTTTACTTTGCTGGGCTGGTAAAATCAAAAGGCAATCGATTTCATTCATGAGAATAATACGATCAGACCTCTGTTTCAGAAAGACTACACAGCACAAGGTTAGCAACCTGGTCATATAACATAAGACTGAAGGCAGAGAGCATTGTTAGAAAGCTCTGACAACTGTCAAGATGATGAATGATGAGGGCTGAATTAAGGCAGGGTAGACATATGGTTAATTTCTTCAATAGAAGAGAAGTCAGGGGAGATACAAAAAGATTCTCTCTTTGTCTTTAACTTTTGG
This sequence comes from Myotis lucifugus, assembly GCF_000147115.1. Classification (NCBI taxonomy): domain Eukaryota; kingdom Metazoa; phylum Chordata; class Mammalia; order Chiroptera; family Vespertilionidae; genus Myotis; species Myotis lucifugus. The sequence continues at coordinate 6,146,881 of NW_005871080.1, forward strand.
CATTTTAATTATGATGTGCCTTGGTGTGGGTCTCTTTGGATTTATTTTGTTTGGAACTCTCTGTGCTTTCTGGACTCATATGTTTATTTCCTTCATCAGGCTAGGGCAGTTTTCTGTCATTATTTTATTGAATAGATTTCTAATTTCTTGCTGTCTCTCATCTTTTGGCATCCTCATGATGCAAATGTTGGTATGCTTGAAGTTGCCCGAGAGGCTCCTTATACTATTTTTATTTCTTTTTTTATTTTCTTTTTCTTTTTGCTGTTCTGTTTGGGTGATTTCTACTTCCTTAACTTCCAAATAACTGATTTGATCCTCTACTTCATCTATTCACTGTTGGTTCCCTGTAATGTAGTCTTCATTTCAGTTAGTGTATTCTTCATTTCTGTCTTTTTAGGATCAAGGATATGGATATGTTTCTTGATTTTAGTGAGATGGGAAGAGAGAGAAAGAGAGATGGATGTGAGAGAAAAACATCAATTAGTTGCTCCCATATTACTTCTGACCAAGGATTGAACCTGCAACCTAGATATGTGCCCTTACCAGGATTCAGACCTACAACCTTTTTGTGTACAGGATGACACTCCAACCAACTGAGCCACACTGGCAAGGGCCTGTGGCTGATTCTCTTTTATGGTTTCCATGTCCTTTGTTATGCTGTTGAAGTTCTCAGTAAGTTCCTTGAGAATTCTTATAACCACTGCTTTGAATTCTGTGTTTGGTAGTTTGCTTGCCTTATTTCATTTAGTTATTTTTCTGGAGATTTCTCCTATTCTTTTATTTGGGAACTGTTTCTTTGTCTCCCCGTTTTGGTTGCCTCTCTGTGTTTGTTTCTATGTGTTAGTAGAGCTGCTACTTCTCACAGTCTTGCTAGTAAGTGTCCTGTAGGGCTCAGTGGCAGTCTCCCTAGTCACCTGTGCCAGGTGCTCCAAATGTGCCTCTCATGTGGGTCGTATACCCCCTTGTTTTAATTGAGCCTGGATTGCTGTTTTAATTGAGCCTGTATAAATGCTATTTAGCATTTATAATTTGTCCTTGAAATTAGGAAGAAAATAATCTCTCAGTTTATTACCTGTTCTTATATTAAAATTTCAATCAATGAATTTAAGACCTATTAGATTCAGTGCTATCTAATTACCCATTTCTCCATTTTATAATTTTACTACATGTCATTTTCATTAATGGATATTCAAGATATCCAAATCATAATAACACATGTAGAAATGCTTACTTTTATATCAAGTAAGCTGATAATTATAAAAGTGTATCGATGTATATTAACACTGCTTATTGTGAAATAGTACATTCTAACGAATGCCCATGGTGGTTGGTGGGTACTATAGATTCTTTTTAAGATTCTACAGAGATGGTCCAAAAATTCCTCCCAAACTGGCATTTTCTAAGAATTTACTCTTGGCTAACTATTTACAGTAAGGACAGAAAAAGGCCTCTCCTTTTCTTTACTGTGGCCTTCCCTGAGAAGCACCTGGAAATTGAACCCCGAGATTGTTGGCTCCTCTGATTCAAACAGCTCCTCTGTTCAAACTGCGGGACAAGATAAGCTACTCTCAAGGCTACATTATTGCATTTCCCCTCCTCCCTGCTATTTTCACATTAAGGGACAATTCTCAACAAGGAGTCTCTAGTTAGTAGAAAGTTACCTTCCCCCCACCCCCACCCCACCTCCCCTTCAAACAAGCCTCTTTTGAACTCTTCATAACTTTTTCTCAAAGCATGTTTTACAGGACACCTCCCTAGGACATCTACAGGACTGTTTCCTGGAAAGCAAACAAACTGTAACTTTTCAAGACAAATATCTTCCTCTCCCCCTAGGTATCTGCTCAACTTAAACAAAATCTTCCTCTCTTCCCTGTCCCTTGGCACCAGCCACTGCTTAAAAGAGCAGGCCACCCTTTGTCCCCTTCTCTTATGGATCGATTCGATAGCCTGTAGCATGGAAATGTGGCTTCAAATATATGATGTCATCTTTTTATTTCTTTCTCATTATCTACACTAATAAAAGAGAAACATGGTAATTAGCGTACGACCGCTACCCTTCCCATTGGCTAATCAGCATATCCTTATGCAAATTAACTGTCAGCCAAGATGGCGGCCGGCAGCCATGCACTGAAGCGAACAGGGAGGCTTGCTTGCTCCAGTGAAGGCGAACTCCAACGTTCCCCGCCTCACTTGCCGGCCTCTCAGCTGCAACTCTAAGCAACTATGTTGCAAATAAAGAAGCTAAACAAAACCCCAGAAACCTGCGTTAGTCAGCCAGGCTTCAGCCAGCCGGACCACAACATTGTATCAAATACAGAAGGTAAAGGCCAGAAACCTGCTTTCAGCAGCGAGGCCTCAGAGCTAAAGCTGGCCCAGAATAAAAAAAATAAAATAAAAAAAGGAGCGGTTGGGAGCTTCAGTCAACCCACCAGCCTGAAAACAGCCCTCAGCCCCTCAGCCAGACTCGCCAGGCACCCCAGTGGGGACCCCCACCCTGATCCAGGACACCCTTCAGGGCAAACAAGCCGGCCCTCAAAGGGTAATATGCCTCCCGGCACCGGGATCAGCGTGACGGGGGCAGCGCCCAAACCCCCTGATCGCCCTGCGGCTCTGTGTGTGACAGGGGGCGGGGCTACAACCATCCTATCTGCCTGCTCTGTTCGTGACAGGGGAAGGCGCCCCAACCCCCTGATCAGCCCTGCTCTGTGCCTGATAGGGGGGAGCTCCCCAATCCCCTGATCGCCCTGCGGCTCTGTGTGTGACAGGGTGCGGCTCCCCAACCCCCCCGCCCCCACGGGCCCTGCTCTGTGTGTGACAGGGTAGAGCCATAACCTCTCCATCGGCCCTGCCCTGAGTGTGACAGTGGCGGCGCCCAACCCCCTGATCGGCCCTGCTCTGTGGGTGATAGAGGGTGGTGCCCCAACCCCCCTCCACGGGGCCTTGCTCTGTGTGTAACGGGGTAGAGCCATAACCTCCCCATTGTCCCTGTCCTGAGTGTGACAGGGTGCAGCGCCCAAACCCCCTGATCCGCCCTGCTCTGTGTGTGACAGGGGGGACCTCCTCAACCCCCTGATCCGCCCTGCTCTGTGTGTGACAGGGGGCGGTGCCCCAACTCCCCTATCGGCCCTACTCTGTGCATGACAGGGGGGAGCTCCTCAACCCCCTGATGGGCCCTGCTCTGTGCATGACAGGGGGGAGCTCCCCAACCCCCTGATTGACCCTGCTCTGTGTGTGACAGGGTACGGAGCCCCAACCCCCCTGATGGGCCCTGCTCTGTGAGTGACAGGGGGCAGCGCCCCAACCCTCTGATCGGCCCTGCTCTGTGAGTGACAGGGGGCAGCGCCCCAACCCCCTGATCGGCCCTGCTCTGTGAGTGACAGGGGGCAGCGCCCCAACCCCCTGATCGGCCCTGCTCTGTGCGTGACAGGGGGTGGCGCTGCAACCTCCCCATCGACCCTGCCTTGAGTGTGACAGGGAGCGGTGCCCCAACCCCACACGAATCGGCCCTACCCTGAGCGTGACTGAGGGTGG